>NC_047677.1:19029963-19087463 GCF_011762505.2 Arvicanthis niloticus
ACTGCCGCTGCTGTAGTAGCTGGCCTTGTGTGGTTTTCGTTGGCAGTCTATTTTTGTTGTGAGGAACTAGCTTGAGGCACAGCTAATAGGGCGAGTGGAGAGGTTTCAAAAAAGGTCTGCTCTAAGCTATCAGAACCAGGATGTGGCAACAGGTGCTCAGCCATAGGGTTGGGAAAAGAGAAACAGACGAAGAAGTCTGGAGAGAGACTGGCCAGAGAGTTTGGTTATAGGAAAGAATGTTCAGGAGGAATACAGGCCACTGCAGGGCCTGTTAAAGCTACGAAACCTTCACCGGCTGGTGAAGAGAAGCGGGAACCCCCGCACCCAATTAAGGAGCCTGCTTCCATACACCTTAGCAGCTCCGAGGAAGATCTAACACAAGGAGAGGAAGAGGGCCTGGGGCAGGAACCAGCGGCCTGTACTAAGGCTGGCGGTTCCAAAGTAAGACTAAGAAAGCCTTTGAATTCCTCAGCCCCACCCTTGCCTCCGACTTATGATTCGGGCGGAGGCCTTAACTCATTCCTTAGCCCGGCAGATCAGAGGCAGCTACAGCTTGCATTTCCGGTCTTTGAAGCGGCAGAAGGTGCCCGCGTTTATGCTCCCGTAGATTATAGACAGGTCAAAGAATTAGCGGAAGCAGTGCGCGCATATGGAATTGGAGCTAACTTTACCGTAGCCCAAGTAGAGAGGTTAGCTACAGCCGCCATGACTCCAGGAGATTGGCAGAACACGGTGAAGGTGGTACTTAACAATATGGGCCAATACCTAGAGTGGAAGGCCTTGTGGCATGAGGCGTTACAAGCACAAGCTAGGATTAATGCAAATACTGAGGGACAGGAATTATGGACTTTTGACATGCTAGCGGGAGTTGGCGTACACGCGAATGACCAGACCGCTCATCCTTGGCAGGTCTACGCGCAGACAGCAGCAGCTGCGATAAAGGCGTGGAAGTCCCTCCCTAGGAAGGAAGGCAGTAACCTTTATTTGTCCAAGATAATTCAGACAGCTAATGAGTCGTTCTCTGACTTTGTGGCGCGGATGACCGAGGCAGCGGGTAGAATCTTTGGGGATCCAGAACAGTCGATGCCGCTAATAGAACAGATGGTTTTTGAAAACACCACGACGGAATGCCGCGCCGCTATTGCGCTGCGGAGAGCTAAGGGGTTACAAGATTGGTTAAGAGTGTGCCGAGGATTGGGAGGTCCCCTTACTAATGCAGGGCTCGCTGCGGCGAACTTAGAAATGGCGGCAATGCTGCTTAAGGGTCAGAATCGTGGAACCTTCCCTTCAAAACATATGGCCCGGTGCTATGCCTGTGGGAAGGCCGGACATAGAAAAAGGGAGTGCCCAAATAATCAAATACCAACGAAACTGTGTACTAGGTGTGGAAAAGGCTATCATTTGGCTCAAAATTGCCGTTCTGTTAGAGATATAAAAGGTCAAATTCTACCCCCAAATCTCTCAGCCATTAAGGAGGAAAATTTTTCAAAAAACGGATATGCGGGCCCGAGATCCCAGGGCCCCAAAAGATATGGGACACTGCGGAACACTCAGGGGACTCTTTTCGCTGCAGAGCCACAAGGGGCTCCGCAGGACTGGACCTGTGCTCCACCTCCCGAGTCTTATTAATGCCACACATGGGGGTGCAGCCGATCCCGGTCGATTACAGAGGCCCCCTGCCAGAGAGAAGCGTTGGTCTTATATTAGGCCGTTCCTCTCTCACCTTAAAAGGGCTTGTGGTACACCCCGGTGTAATAGATCAGGATTATACCGGAGAACTTCAAGTTCTCTGTGCTAGTCCACAAGGTGTATTCTCTATCTCCCCTGGAGACAGGATCGCTCAATTGATTGTTCTTCCAAGCTTGCATGATTGTTTTCCATCCACTGAGAAGCTTAGAGGTTCTCAGGGGCTTGGTTCCTCAGGAACTGACTTCGCTCATCTGGTGGTTGATTTTAAAACTAGACCCACCTTCCAGTTAGCAATAGAGGGGAAGAAATTTACCGGAATTCTGGACTCAGGAGCGGATAAAAGTATCATTTCCGCTAATTGGTGGCCTAAGGCATGGCCTGTAGAGAAATCATCTCACTCCCTACAAGGATTGGGATATGAAGCTAGCCCTGCAGTCAGCTCCTGCTCGTTGACTTGGCAGGCACCAGAGGGTCAGACAGGAAGTTTTATACCTTATGTGCTTCCCCTCCCCGTCAACCTCTGGGGAAGGGACATTTTACAGGGCCTAGGGCTAGTTCTGACCAGTGAATACTCCCCACAAGCTGTAAACATTATGAAAAGCATGGGATTTAAAGAAGGGAAAGGTCTTGGCAGGAACGAACAAGGAAGGTTAGATCCTGTCTCACAAGAATCAAACGCAGGAAGACAAGGACTGGGTTTTTCCTAGTTGCCACTGAGGGCTCAATGCCCATACCCTGGCTCACAGAGGAGGCCGTCTGGGTTCCTCAGTGGTCATTATCCTCTGAGAAATTGGAAGCTGCTACAAAACTAATTAAAGAACAAGTGCAGCTCGGTCATTTAGAACCTTCTACCTCCCCCTGGAATACACCTATATTTGTTATTAAAAAAAAAATCCGGGAAGTGGAGGCTTTTACATGATTTAAGAGCGGTCAATGCACAGATGCGACTATTTGGCTCTGTGCAACGGGGTTTGCCCCTACTCTCTGCCCTGCCTAAGCAGTGGAGAATTATAATTATAGATATTAAAGATTGTTTTTTCTCTATTCCCTTATGTCCACAAGATAGGCCAAGATTTGCGTTTACACTACCTACTGTTAATCGTTTTGAGCCTGATAAGAGATATCAGTGGAAAGTTCTGCCTCAGGGCATGGCGAACAGCCCTACCATATGTCAGCTGTATGTACAAATGGCCCTCGAGCCAATTAAGAAGCAATTTCCTTCGCTGTTGCTGGCTCATTATACAGATGATATTATTATGTGTCATAAGGATTTAAGTACTTTACAGACCTCATACCCCTTATTATTAAAAACCTTAGAACAGTGGGGTCTACATGTTGCTACTGAGAAAGTTCAATTTTCAGAGATTGGTTCCTTTTTAGGGACAGTTATCTATCCAGAGAAGATAATTCCTCAGAAATTGGAGATTCGTAGAGACCATTTACATACTTTAAATGATTTTCAGAAATTATTAGGTGATATAAATTGGTTAAGACCATTTTTAAAAATTCCCTCGGCCGAGCTGAAACCTTTATTTGATATTTTAGAAGGGGATGCTCATATTTCCTCAGCGAGGGCCTTAACACCAGCTGCGAGCCGTGCTTTGCAAGTAGTAGAAAACGCTTTGCAAGATGCCCAGTTGAAACGCATAGATGAAACCAAAACCTTTGACTTATGTGTTTTTAAAACTAGACACTTACCAACTGCTGTATTATGGCAGGAGGGGCCCTTGTTATGGGTCCACCCTAATGCGTCTCCTGCAAAGATCATTGAAAGGTATCCAGATGCAGTTGCTCAGCTTGCCCTTCAAGGGCTAAAAGCGGCTATTACTCATTTTGGAAGAGAGCCTAAGGTTTTGATAGTGCCTTATACTGCCCATCAAGTCCAAATATTAACGGCGACCTCTGATGTGTGGGCAGTGCTGGTTACTTCCTTCAATGGTCAAATAGATAATCATTATCCTAAGCATCCCATCTTACAATTTGCTTTAACTCAAGCTATCATATTTCCACGTATTGTGTCTCAGGAGCCGCTCCCAGATGGAATGGTAGTTTATACGGATGGGTCAAAAACAGGAGTAGGTGCCTATGTGGTTAATGATAAAGTTACATCCAAACAATATCATGAAACCTCACCTCAAATTGTGGAATGCTTAGTGGTGTCAGAGGTTCTGGAAATCTTTCCAGGTCCCTTAAATATTGTTTCAGATTCCTTCTATGTGGTTAATGCAGTAAAAGCATTGGAAGTTGCTGGGTTAATTAAGACATCTAGCAGACTTGTGGAAGTTTTTCAAAAGATTCAGCTTACCCTGGCTAAGCGTAGATCCCCGGTCTTTATAACTCATATTAGGGCTCACTCAGGCTTACCGGGACCTATGTCCCGTGGTAATGACCTGGCAGATCGAGCCACAAGGTTAATTGCAATTGCCCTTTCGCCAAAGTTAGATTTGGCTAAAGCTTTTCACAAAAGGTTTCATGTGACAGCTGAGACATTAAGATGTCGATTTAACATCTCTAGAAGGGAGGCCAGAGATATTGTGACTCAATGCCAAAACTGCTGTCAATTCCTACCTGTTCCCCATACAGGAGTTAACCCTCGGGGAATCAGGCCCTTACAAATCTGGCAAATGGATGTTACCCACATCCCGTCCTTTGGTAAATTACAATATTTGCATGTTTCTATTGATACTTGTTCTGGAGTTATATTTGCCTCTCCTTTGACCGGAGAAAAGGCGGCCCATGTTATTCAACATTGCCTCGAAGCTTGGAGTGCTTGGGGAAAGCCTAAAATCCTTAAAACGGACAATGGGCCAGCCTACACTTCTCAAAAATTTAAACAATTTTGTCGCCATATGGAAGTGACACACCTGACGGGTCTCCCTTATAACCCCCAGGGACAGGGCATCATTGAGCGTGCTCACCGCACCCTTAAAACTTATTTGATAAAACAAAAGGGAGAAGTTGAGGAAGCTCTGCCCACGGTGCCACGAGCTACTATTTCTCTGGCACTTTTTACCCTCAACTTTCTGAATTTGGACAGTCAGGGCAATACAGCGGCTGATCGACATTGCCTGGAACCAACTAGGCCAAAAGAAATGGTAAAATGGAAAGATGTTTTGACTGGTCTATGGAAAGGCCCGGATCCTATTTTAATAAGATCCCGGGGAGTGGTCTGTGTGTTTCCACAGGGGGAAGACAATCCATTTTGGCTGCCAGAGCGACTGACGCGGCGACTTGCGGTTCCTGAAAAAGACCCCCGGAAGGATTCATCTGCAGACGCTCTCAGCTCCCATTTGGACTCTCCTAAATCGGGTTCCTAGTATATACAGTGAATTTAGATGATTAACCTATCTGCTTCTCAAAAACCTATGCCCTTGCCTTCTTAAAAGGTGTTGCTGCTGCTAACTTGTACCAATGTAACTCGCTTTATATTACAGTGCTGGTCTGCTTTTCTATAGGCAGGTCTAATAGCCAGTTTACCACTCTGATCCCTATCCCCGTTCAGACGTCTGAGACCTTGATTTTATCCTGACAAGAAAGGAGATTTTAATGTAACTGCAGCCCTTATCGCTGCTATTACCATCCCTACAAATTGCAGCTGTGACAGCTGACTCAGACATGGTTAATCAAGTTACGGCAGCTACTGTTGCTAATCAAATTTCAGAAAAAACCTCTGAGGCTTTGACCCTCCCACAGAAAGTGGATGTGTTGGTCAATCAGAGAGTTAATTCGCTCCAAGCACATCTGATACAGCTCGCAGACGTGGCTCAAATGAGCTGTGTCTCAACGACCCCATATCCAGGTATTTCACCTCTGAGATTTGTGAATGATACGTTTATTTAAAGCCATAATCTTTCTGCTTATTTAAAAGGAAAGTGGAATGGGAAGTTAGACCAGATACAGCAGTGATTGCAAGCCCGGATTTCCAGCGGATAGAACCTGCTGCCCCTGGAGATTTTACTTCTTAAAAATAAAATTCTTCTGCCCTTTCTTTCTTTCTTTCTTTCTTTCTTTCTTTCTTTCTTTCTTTCTTTCTTTCTTTCTTTCTTTCTTTCCAAAGAGCCGGAATAGGCCTGCGTGATACACCCCTATGATGTGAATTAGTATTCATAGATGTTGGTTTGTAAGCTCAAGCCCAGCAAAATAAGTGACAAGGTAGCTCAAAGCCTAAGCACACGCAGCCTTGGAGCAAATCATCCCTCCCTGAAATTTGACGATCTAGGCTAGAAATAGCCTATGACAGAGACCCTCTCAGTCTATGCACACCAGGGGTTTGGCCCATTGCACTGGGGTAGATGAGAGGTCTTGTCCACTCAGCCCTTGCCTAAATAACCGGTACCTGAGCAGTTAGAGGTGTTTGCGAGTGGGTACTCGACAGGGAATGTTCCACGAGTGTGGATAGATTTCCTGAAAGTATGCCTGATTGCACAAAGGTTTGATGCCAATTACCTCCTCCTGGTGGCGCCCCAGGATAGAGGCTTCCTTTCCCCGTCAAAAGGTATCGAGATTGGGTATGGGAATTAAACCCATTACAATATCTCATTTTGCACAGGGGATCAGGCCTCTGCTTTCCCTCACTGAGTTGGTGCTGCATTCTATGGGCGAAAGGCTGTTTTATATTAATAATTTAAACAGGGAGAGATGTAGTGAGCCGCTGTTTCAGTGGCTGCACACGTGCATTTTCCAAGATGGCGCTGGCTGCATGGTTCCCCAGCAGTAAACAATCATTCTGCGCAGCTGCTAGGCAGAAAGAGCGCCAAGCCACTGGCCTATCCCAAGGCGTAATATTGGGTAGTGAGCGAACAGCCATTCAGAAGTGAATACGTCACTCTAGGGTGTATTTAAGGAATCCTCTTCCGGTTTCTTGGGTCTTTCCACTTTATCGTATGGAGTAGTAAAAAGTTCCTTGTGGCAGTAAACCCGACTATCGCCTCCTGTCTTTATTCGCGGGCGAAAAGGGATTTTGGGGGTGCGCGTTACAAGAGCAGAGAGGTAGAAAGGTCAAGAGCCACGCAGGTATGGAGAACAGTCCCGGGTAACAACTTATATTTAGGTTAGCTAATTGGGAAACACCTCTAATTGTATGAGCATATTGTTATTGAGCATTACCAAACATATAAAGCCTTTGATTAATCTTTAAGCTTTAGAGTCTCATTGCATGGATGGCGGGATGGTCTGGGCACAACCCAGCCTTCTAGAGACAGTGTGGAATATTGACAGGGCCATCTCCCACTCTGGCATCTCATGGGTGGCAAGGCTGGTGTTTCCGGATGGCTGTTTCTTGCTGCAGTGAGCACATGGCTTCTGGCTGCGGAGCATAGCGGCTGAGCTAGGCAGAGCCGCCGCTTAGATAGTCAGCTTGACCAGTGGTCGTTTTAAATAATTACTTCAACAGACTTCTTATGAGCTCGTATAGACTCCTGAGATCACTCTGGGGATAATTATGTTGTAGGTAAATAGCTGTACATTTTTTTTTACAATAAAAATATTGTCAATGTTTTATGGATATAGAGTGTCTGTGCTTGCTAGTTTTTATGTAAACTTAATACAGACTGGAGTCATCTGAGTGGAGGGAGCGTCAACTGAGATGCTTCCATAAGATCAGGCTGTAGACAAGCCTGTAGGGCATTTTAAAAATTAGTGATTGATGCAATAATGTTCAGCTCATTGTTGGTGAGGCCATACATAGGCTGATTGGTCTTGTTTTCTATAAAAGTAGGCTGAGTGAGCCATAAGAAGCAAGCCAGTGGTCCCAACCCACAGCTCTGCCTGCATTCCCAGAGGCCAGCCAGCACCAAGCCCACCAACATCCACCAATATGGAAAACCAGGTAGGAGTCTTCCCCAGGCCTCTTGCCTCACAAGTCCCCTTAGACTCGACTAGCAGCAGCAAATTGTGCCTTGTCCCCACTACTCCATTCTAGCCCATAACTCTGCCTGTATCCCCAGAGGCCTGCCAGCACCAGGGACTACCAGTTTAAAGCTCTCCCCTAAATACCCTTCCTGCCAAGTCCCCATAAAGCATACCCAACAGTGGTAAACTGTACCCACTCCATTTTCCAGGTCTGCCTGTATCTCTAGTGGCATATCAGCACCAGGGACAACATAAGAACACACTCAACAAGAATGTGGGTAATATCGCACCACCAGAGCTCAGCTATCCTGCTACTGCAAGCTCTGGATATTCCAACATAGCCGTAGCATAAGAAAATGACCTCAAATCTAATCTTATAAAGATGATAGAGACTTTTAAAGAAGAAATAAATAAATCCCTTAAAGAAATTCAGGAAAATACAAACAGGTAAAGAATGAATAAAACTATTTAAGATTTGTGATGGTTTGTATATGCTCGGCCCAGAGAGTGGCACTATTAGGAGGGGTGGCCTTGTTGGAGTAGGTATGTCACTGTGGGTGTGGGCTTTAAGACCCTCATCCTAGCTGCCTGGAAGTGAGTCTTCCACTAGCAGCCTTCAGATGAAGATGTAGAACTCTCAGCACTGCCTGCATCATTCCTGCCTAGATGGGTGCCCTGCTCCCACACTGATGATGAGAAACTGAACCTCTGAACTTGTAAGCCAGCCCAATTAAATGTTGTCCTTTATAAGACATGGCTTTGGCCATGGTGTCTGTTCATAGCAGTGAAACCCTAAGTAAGACACAAGTTGGTACCAGGGATTGACTTATTGCTGTGATAGGCCTGACCATGCTTTTGTTTGGAAGAATGTAGAGTTAGCAACTTTGGGTTTGGAAAGCGGTAGAACCCTTTAAATGGGGCTTAATGAGCCATCCTAGTAGGAATAGAAGACTTTGTTGCTGAGAGTAATTTGGACTGTGCAGACCAGTCCCAATATGTTTCATAGAAGAATTTTAGTATGTGGCATAAAGACTGTTTTTGTTGTTAAGTCTCATGAAAAACATTTTGAACAAGTGTAGCAAGCTTAGAAAGGAAAAATATAAAATACATAGTTTGAGTGTTAAAAGGGTACCAGGAAGTGAAATGGAACTGAATCCTATATTCAAGGATATTAAATTGAATTAAGGGAGTGGTGACCTTGGGGCAAGATCCTACCCAGCTAAATTTAGATGCAGGCATGGTGGTGCACACTCTTAATGCCAGAAGATAAAGCCAAACAGATCTTTGAGTTTAAGGCCAGCCTGGGATAGCAAGTTCTAGATGAAGAAAAGCTTAAGTCTAGGTATGGGGGTATACACCTTTAACCCCAGGAGACACACATGCAGCTCTCTGAGTTCAAGGTCAATCTACAGAGTAAGATCCAGGACAGCCAAGCTTAAGTAGTGAAGGAGTTGGAAAAAGAGGAAGCTAGTGATAATGTAATATAATAAGGGGGCCATGTTCCAGCTCCTGCAAGCTGAGATTAGCAGCATCAGCCATGTGGCTCTGGCTTTAGAGTCAAGAATAGAAGGGATTCCTGGGACAATTGATGCTGGTTAGCTGGAGCTAAGAAATTAGCAGTGATTAAGAAGAGACCAGCATCATTGAACTGAAATCTTCTGGGAAGTGTTTTCTGAGAGCACAAAGAAGCTGTGTTCCAGAGATAGCCAAGGTTGTACCTCCTGCTACAGCTATACTTGGTAATATGCAACAGTCACCCAGGTGGTACTGGTTTTGAAGGCATGAAGGTGTCATGGAGAGCAGCTGAGGCTTGGCACTGTGAGAATAAAAGGGGGCTGGTGAGATGGCTCAGTTGTTAAGAGCACTAACTGCTCATAAGGTCATGGGTTCAAATCCCAGCAACCACATGGTGGCTCATAACCATCCATAATGCAATCTGATACCCTTTTATGGGGTGTCTGAAGACAGTACTTACATATGATGAATGAATGAAAGACCTTTGGGCCGGAGTGAGCAGCAGCAGGAGCAGGAGCAGGAGCAGCAGGAGCAGCAGGAGCAGCAGGAACAGGAGCAGCAGCAGCAGCAGCAGCAGCAGCAGCAGCAGCAGCAGCAGCAGCAGCAGCGGAGTGGATCAATCTGAGCTTAGAGTGCTTAGAGTGCTACAGAGGGCAGAGCTGATGAAGTGACATCAGCCCTGTGGAGGATCCCAGAAGATCATGTGTGGATCTCAGACACTGAAACAAGAAGTTATAACTTTGAAGTTGCCTTGGAGACCCCAAAGATGTTGCAGATGCCAGAGCCATGAGATATCTGCTGAGGAAACTTGCTAACAGGGAGTGGAACCAGCCCAGGAGACAGAAGTTTGTAGCAGTCAACAAAGATGACAAAGGAGTTGAAGATCTGAAAACTGCTTTAGCATCCAGACATAGAGATGCAGAGTTTGGAGTTTGCCCAGTTGGTTTCCTCTCTTGCTTTGGGGATTACGGTTAAGTGATTGGATGGATCTCAGAAGAGATTTTGAACTTTGGACTTTAACATTGTTGATACTGCTATAGACTATGGGGACTTTGGAAGTTGGACTAAATGTACTTTTCTAGTATGGTGTGTTCAGATATGGCCCCCATTGACTCATATGTTTGAACAAGTCTATAGGAGCCAGAGAGTAGAATGTTATGGTTTATATATGCTCAGCCTAGGGGGTAGCGCTGCTGCAGTAGGTATGGTGATGTTGAGAGTTATTAATGACCAGTGATTGTTAATACCTGTTATTTTGATATTTGTGGTGTGTGTGTGTGTGTGCACTTCCCTTGTTTTTGTTTTGCTGGTATGGAATTATTTATTTACTATGTTTTCTTGGTTGTAGTTATCTTACTTGGGTTGAAGTTTTTTTTTTCTTGTATTTTCTGTAGGGCTGAACTCGTGTATAGATATTGTTTAAATTTGCTTTTATCTTGGCATATCTATTCTGCTATTAAAAACAAAGACATTATGAGTTTTTCAGGCAAATGGATGAAACCTGAGAATATCATAGTGAGTGAGGTAACCCAGACTCAAAAGTACAGGCATGGTATGTACTCACTTGTAAGTGGCTATCAGCTATAAAGTATAGGATACTCATGCTATCTATACTCTTAAAGACCCAAAGAAGCTAAACAAGAAGGAAGACCCAAGAGAGGAAGCCTGAATTGTACTTAAAAGGGGGGATAAAATAGTCAAAGGCAGCAGATGAAGGGAGGGAACCAGGTGGGAGAGGGGATAGGAAGGTGAATGGGGTGTTTAGGAGCAGGTGAGTGGAGAGACAAGAGAGAGGGCCAGAGGGCCTGGAGAATAAATAGAAATCTGTAGCTGACTGGGGTGTAGGGGTGTGGGGCATCTTGAGGATGTGTCAGAGACCTGTGGTGGTGGAGGCTGCCAGGAATCAATGAGGGGTGATCTTAGCTGAGACAGCAGTGAGGATATAAAACCTCTAGGGGCCAATCCCTGTAGCCAGGCAGAAACACCAGGAGAGCTATAGGGACACCAACCCACCCACACAACTTTTAACTCCAAATTTATCCCATCTACAAGAAATTCAGGGATAGGAATGGAGCAGAGACTGAGGGAATTGCCAATCAATAACTGACCCAACTTGAGACCCATCCCATGGGCAAGTACTGTCCTGGCCAGCAGGGCATTAAACAAGGGTCCAGAGAGGTCACCTGGAAGAGAAGATGGGGGGCAGGCGAATGCAAAGAAAGGCCATCTGTCTATAGGCTGATCAAATCGCAATTTTTACTTTTTCACACTCAGGTTATATACACAAAAAGGCAGGATGTGGGGAAGGGGATGACGCAGGAGCGTAGGTGTTCAGGGGGAGTACAGATATCTTCCAGAACAGTGTGTCAGCTGGGTGAAGGTTCAGGAAACAGGCCACTATGACTCTGCCTATGATTCACTTGTCCTAATCTAAGTTAGTACTATCTAGCAAGGTCACCTACCTACAAGGTCTATGACTAGAACCTGGCAACTATCTACCAAAGCTGTTTGTTTACAATAGCTTCTAGCCATCTGTTCTAGTGTTTTCCCACAGAGACCCAAGACTTTGTGCTAGCAGGCATGCATGTTAGGCCTACTGCTGTCTTCAGGCCTATGGCTGATTCCAGGCCTTCAGCATATAGACAGAGATGCCCCTGACAAAGTACCAGTCTCTAACACTATTAATGATACTCTGTTACACTTTCCTACCATAACTTTTCTCTGAGAGACTCCACCCAGTGTCTGACTAAAACAGATGTGGAGTCCCAAGCCAAACATTGGACAGAGCTTGGGGACTCCTATGGAAGAGTTGGGAGGATTGAGGGCTCTGAAGAGGATAGGAACTCCACAGGAAGACCAAAAGAGTCAACTAACATGGACTCCTGGGGGCTCTCAGAGACTGAGTCACCAACTAAAGAGGCTGAACTAGGCCCCCACACATGTAGTAGATATGTAGCTTGGTCTTCATGTGGGTCTCCCGACAACTGGATCTGGGGCTAAAGCTGTTGCATGTCTGTGAAATATGTTCTCCTGACTGGGCTCCCTTTTCTGGCCTTAGTGAAGAGGATGTGCCCAGCTTTGCAGAGACAAACTGTTGTGTGACAGAAAAAGTTGGTGTGACAAAAAGTTGGTGTGACAGACTCAACTAACCTGGGCTCATAGGGGCTCACTAAGTCTCAACAACCAACCAGAGAACCTGCATGGGATGGACCTAGGCCCCTTGCACATATGTAACAGATATGTAGCTTGGTCTTCATGTGAGTCTCCTAACAGCTGGTACAGGTGATGTCTCTGACTCTGTTGCCTGCCTTTGGACTCCTTTCCCCTAACTGGGCTCCCTTGTCTAGGCTCAAGAGAAGACATACCTAGTCCTACTGCAACATGTTATACCAAGGTGGGTTGATATCAATGGGAGACCTCCTGTTCTCTAAGGAGAAAGAAAGGGGGCATGGAAAGAGGGGAGGTGAGAGAAGGAGTGGCAGGTGAGGTAGGAAGGGAAGCTTCGATCTGGATGCAAAATAAATAAATAAATAAATAAAAAGCAGCAAGCCAGTAAGCAACATTCCTCCATGTTCTTTCCTCTTTCAGGCACCAATCCTATCTGAGTTCCTGCCTGACTTCCTTTGATCTGTGATATATAAGTGTTAATAAAATAAACACTTCCTTTGCCACATTGTTTTTGGTCATGGCGTTTAATCTCAAAAATAAAAACAGAAAACACTATTTTAATATTTTATGCTCATTTCTGTAGAATTTTTGATAATGATAGTTGCCTGGGAGAGAAAAACAAAACAAACAGAGCCAGCAAAAGATGATTTGATATGGTGTAAAATTTCACAGGGACAAAACTGGGAAAGAATTGTTTCTTCGTTCTGATCCCCTCTCTTCTAGCAGAGTGAGAGTCCTTGAGACACAAAGGACTTTGACTAAGGTCACCTTGTAATAATTCGTGTGTATTGTAATGTGAATTGTCCTGTACTCACTTCAGTTGCCAACTGCCAATTCCTTGCCGATGGTACTGAATGTGCAATCTGCAGTAATCTGCCAGTACAATTCAATGAGAAAATAACACCTTTAAAAATGCCGAAAGGTATGGAACATTCTGGAGTCTTATAAATATGGAAATGGGTGTTGTGAAGTTTAGCTTGGTGGCTTGAAATTCTCTTAAGAAGGCTCCATTTAGAGTCAAGGCCTTCACTAATTAGAATGTTATGACTAGTGCAAAGTGGAACCAAAGTTTCCTGGGCTTCCTTGTAGTTCCTTTTAATAGTGGTTTACTATCAGTCTTCAACTGGGCTAAGCTTTTCTGTGACTATTTGATAAAAAACAAAATATGCCATCAAATCTTAAAATAACAAACCCAAATAGAAAAACACCCCACCACAAATCCCCTCAAGTGTCCCAAACCCAGTACCTTCTACCTGAGATGAAATACTCTCTCAGCTTCTGGACACAGTAGAAAAAGAATTCAACCCAGATCCCTTTTCCCCCAATTTTGTTTTGTTTATTGCTATAGCTTAGGGTGACCTTAAACTCCAGATTCTCCTACCTCCACCTCCCTTGTGGCAGAACTGAAGATGTGAGCCACCACACTTGGCTTTTCTTTTTGTTTGAAATTTTTTTGAGGGGGGCATGGAGAGAGGACGAGATCTCATGCTGTCCAGGATGGGTTCTGTCTCTTTAGGTAGCTGGGGATAACTTTGACCTTAAGTTCTTCCTGCAGCCACCTGGCAAAAGCTTGTGCTTCAGGTGCAGATGTTGTATGCAAGTGATGGTGTTGAATACAGTACACTGAATCTGTTTTGTGTCTCCCTCTTCATTGGCTTGGCCCCAGCCTGTAATTTTCCACACCCTCCATTTCACACACCTCAGGTCCTTTTAGAGTGTAATTTTCTGATTTTCACCCCTTCTGAGGTGACATTTGTCACGATGAGGCATGTTGTAGACACTGCCTTTATTTCATTTCCAAAGAGAGTAAGGGTTGTTCTCTCCCAGGTCCTTTCATCTCTACCAGGATAGGAAGACAACCTTTCCCTTTCTGTCTTGCTTTTGCCTTGTTCTTTCTTGGTCTGTATAATTATTTTCAGGGACTGTCTTGCATTTTCCTTGCTGTGGGCTTGGGAGGGTTCCACTCTGATCCACCTCCAATGAGGGTTTATAATGTTTAAAAACCAATACTTATGAGTGACATATTTCTCTTAATTATATTTCATTGAAAAATTCTAGTATCACACAATAATGTGCTTACATGGCTCATCAGTTAATGAACCTGTCACAGGTGCTTGGCTTCTAGACTCTTGATCTTGAGTATTAAACGCCTCAGTTTCCTGTGTCGTCCTTATTTCAAAGGACTTCAGGTTTCTTTCTTTTGGCTGTTTAAGTCCCAAGCTTTTATTTATTTCTCCCACCTGAGGGGCCTGAGTAGTTTTTTTCCCTTCTGCTACACTGGGGGGAAATGCAAGTGGCTGTTGATTGGCCAAGTTTCCCTCTGCCATGTGGCTGAATGATGGTGGTGCACAGTGGTGGATCATGCATGTTTTACCATAGTCCACTGCTTAGCAAAAGATTTCACGTGCAATGTTTAATTTCTCGCCCTGCTACAGACCAAGTTCCAGGTGGGGAACCAGTGTGACAGTCACTAGAACTTTCCTTGTTCTGCCTTTACTGTGCTGTAGTTCATGCTCATCCAGGCACTCCAAGCAGCTCTATGAGGCTGCCGATGCCTTAACCTACAAGGACTTGACAGCTCAAGTAGAATCCATGCTCTCAGTTCCATCTACGCTTGACTCTTGCATTCTCCACACACTAGCTTGATCTGAGCAAGGTGGGTCCTGGGCTTGCAAATCCAGTTTCGGTTGCTTTCAGCATTGGGGTCTTGGATGAAAGATTTAATTTTCCTATGTGGAAGATCTCTAACCAGTAAGGGGGGTTTAATAAAAACACTCACCCTCAATACCACAGTCAGTCCTCCAAATCGCTAGATTTAACCAATCTTAGTTAAAAACATGTTTTTAAATATGGGTCTGTATTGAATGTGTACAGATTTTTTTTATCTTTGTTTTCATTGTAAAAACAATACAGCGATCTGTTTGGGTGTGGTGGCAGAGGGAGGTGGATCTGTGCAAGTTTGTGGGCAACCTTGTCTACATAGTGAGCCTAAGCAATCCCAAAGCTACATAATAAGACCATTTCATAAAAGCAAAACAAAACAAAACAAAAAAAAAACAAGAAAAAATATAGAGCAAAACATTGCTATTCATAGCACTTACACTGAACTATGTATTATATATTAGGTATTATATGTCTTCGAGAGATGTCTGGACATATTTGGTAGTATCACACAAGTTACATTTGTACATGACACCCTTTTATACAAGGGATCAAGTGTCTATAAGTTTTGGCACCAGTAAGAAGACCTAAAATTAATCACTTGTAGATTTGTGGAATGGCTATTTTGAGGATTAAATGATAGCACAGGGATTTGCTTAAAGAATGTGCTTGCAGATTTTTTTTTCTAATTGGTAGTATCTACCTACTATTAGCTTTGGTTCACTGTAAAGTTGTCTTTTAACCATGCCCCCCCCCTTTTTTTTTTGTTAGAAAGTATGACATCCCTGTACTTCCTTCCCTCTTTCTTTTCATGTAAATGACATTTTAGTTTCGTTTCTTCTCCAGTTTGCTTTCTTCTACCTGTCTGGCAGATAACCCCTTCCTAGCCCCATAATTATTGTGAAGATCGATGTATACAGAGATGTGGTAATTGATGTTGATAGTAAAGGCGCAATTCTGAGAAAACAAAATTCACCTCCACAAAACAGCAGTGTAGAGATTTCTTTGGGGTGTTCGCCATGGAAGATGCTCAGACATGGGTTCAAGCCTATAGAAACTATTGATTAGCCAGCAAGTGACTACACTGGGTGTTCAGGATCCTAGTGTAGCCCCAGTCCTTCCTCAGGATGAACTTTTAAGCTCAGAAACCATGTTCTGGGTTAATCTAGTTCAGTTAATGAGAACAGTTAGCAAGAAGTGGAACTTTAGGAGCCAAAAAACAAGGTTACTACCTTTAGAGAGTTTCCCAGAACTATGGATTTTGATGGATTAGGCCTTTGTTTTAGTTTTGGCAGGCAGTGCTGTTTATGTGCTTAGTTTTATATCTTGACTGATACTTCCATCATGGAGTCAGTTGTGCTAAGGCCTCAGGTGTACTAAAGGTTGGGGCCATGTTACAGGGATAAAGTGCAATTCTAAATACCAACTTTTGTAATAGGATTATAATATTTATGGGTTCCTCCCCCACTGTCCCTCTAGCTGTTCACCTCACATTTCAACTTTCACATTTCACCTAAGCCTACCTATTTCCCACTCGGGTGCTGCTAATGAAATATCACCTCATATAAGACTTTGATCCTATCCAGTCCTTTATGGTATGCCATGATTCAAACTGTAGGACAAACTCAACCTCTTCCTCCTGGATCAAGAAAGGGATGGCTTAAAAAGACAAACCTGGATTAGATTAAAAGATTAACCTGGAATCTCTATAGACTTGCTAAAGGAAACTAGCTCACCATTATTCATGGGCTATCATTGATTTGAATGTTTTCCTTTGGCATTAAAGACTAAGACAACCTAAGCAGGGAGTAATGTTTAATTTCTGGATGTGAATGGGAATCATCTGGAACAACTTAAGAAACTAACCCATGTCCAAAAACACACCCAAACCCATCAAATCAGAATCCCTGGGGATAGGAATTGAGCAATAGTGTAGGTCCAATATCCCTACTGATTCCAAAAGGCAGCCAGGGTTGAGAAGCAGCTGAGCTGGATCTGACTGGTTGTGTCAGAATCTTTCAGTTGAGTCCAGGATGTTAAAAACACAAACTTTTAAAAGCGAGATCTGCTGTTATTCCATACCTCCTACCCAAATGACACAGGCTTGCATACATTTTAGTGCAGTCTTTGGTTTTTTTTTAAACTTGCAATGTGTGTGTGTGTGTGTGTGTGTGTGAGAGAGAGAGAGAGAGAGAGAGAGAGAGAGAGAGAGAGAGAGAGAGAGAGAGAGAGAGAGAGAGGATAAAGGAGATAGGGTTGACACACTGATCAGTGTGATAACAAATATTCTTTTTTTTTGCCTATGCTTTAAAATGGGGCTTCACTAAATATCTTGTTGATACTTAAACTTTTTTATTTCTATTTATCAAATATTTTATTTATTTACATTTCAGATGTTATCCTCTTTATCCATTTCCCCCCAAAATTCTTTATCCCATCCCCCCTCCTGCTACTTCTATGAGGGTGAGCTCCCACACATCCACCCACTCCCCCCTCCCCGCCCTTGAATTCCCCCACACTGGGGCATCCAGCCTTCTTGGGACCAAGAACCTCCTCTCCCACCAATGACTGACAAGGCCATCCTCTGCTACATAACCATGGGTCCCTCCAAGCATGTTTCCAGGCTGGCAGTTTAGACCCTGGGAGCTCTGGTTGGTTGGTATTGTTGTTCTTCCCATGAAGCCATAAGCTCCTTCAGCTCCTTCAGTCTTCTTTCTACCTCCTCCATTGGCAACCACATGATCAGTTCACTGGTTAGCTGAGAGGCTCTGATAGAGCCTTTCAGGAGACAGGTATATCAGGCTCCAGTCAGGATGCACTTCCTGAAATCCACAACAGTGCCTGGATTTGATGACTGCACATGGAATGGATCCCCAGACAGGGCATTCTCAAGACAGCCCCTCCTCCAGTCTCTGCTCCACACTTTGTCTCTGTGTTTGCTCCCATGAGAATTTTGTTACTCCTTCTAAGAAGGACCAAAGCACCCACACTTTGGTCTTCCTTCTTCTTGAGCTTCATGTTTGTGAGTTGCATCTTAGGTATTGTGAGCTTTTGGGCTAATATCCACTTATCAATGAGTGCATACCATGTGTGTACTTTTGTGATTAGGTTACCTCACTCAGGATAATATTTTCTAGTCCCATCCATTTGCCTAAGAATATCATGAATTCATTGTTTTTAATAGCTGAGTAGTACTCCATTGTGTAAATGTACCACATTTTCTGTATCCATTCCTTTGTTTAAGGACATCTGGGTTCTTTCCAGCTTCTGGCTATTTTAAATAAGGCTTCTATGAACATGATAGAGCATGTGTCCTTGTTATATGTTGGAGCATCTTTTGGATATATGCTCAGGAGTGGTATAGCTAGGTCCTCAGGTAATGCTATGTCCAATTTTCTGAGAAACTGACAGACTGATTTCCAGAGTGGTTATACCAGCTTGCAATCCCACCAGCAATGGATGAGTGTTCCTCTTTCTCTACATCCTCACCAGCATCTGCTGTCACCTGAGTTTTTGATCTTAGCCATTCTGACTGGTGTGAGGTGGAATCTCAGGGTTGTTTTGATTTGTATTTCCCTGATGACTTAAGAATGTTGAACACCTTTTTAGGTGCTTTTTGACCTTTCTAATTTCCTCAGTTGAGAATTCTTTGTTTACTTCTATATCCCATTTTAAAACAGGGTTATTTGATTGTCTGGAGTCTAATTTCTTTGTATACATTGGATATTAGCCCTTTATCTGATGTAGGATTGGTTGAAGATCTTTTCCCAATCTGTTGGTTGCCATTTTGTCCTATTGATGTGTTCTTTGTCTTACATTTGCTTTGCAATTTTATGAGGTCTTATTTGTCAATTCTTGATCTTAGAGCATAAACTATTGGTGTTATGTTCAGGAACTTCCCCTGTGCCCATGTGTTTGAAACTTTTCTCCACTTTCTCTTCTATTAGTTTTTAGTCTTTCTGGTTTTATGTGGAGGTCCTTGATCCAATTGGACATGAGCTTTGTACAAGGAGATAAGAAAGGATTTGCGTTCTTCTGCATGTTGACCGCCAGTTGAACCAGCATCCTTTGTTGAAAATATTGTCTTTTTTCCACTGGATGATTTTAGCTTCTTTGTAAAAGATCAAGTGACCATAGGTGTGTGGGTTCATTTCTGGATCTTTGATTCTATTCCATTGATCTTCTTGCCTATCTCTGTACCAATACCATGCAGTTTTTATCACTATTGCTTTGTAGTATAGCATGAGGTCAGGGATGGTGATTCCCCTAGAAGATCTTTTACTGTTGAGAATAGTTTTGCTACCCTGGGTTTTTTGTTATTCCAAATGAATTTGATAATTGCTCTTTCTAACTCTTAGAAGAACTGAGTTGGAATTTTGATGGGAATTACATTGAATCTGTAGATTGCTTTCATCAAGATGGCCATTTTTACTATATTAATCCTGCCAATCCATGAACATGGGAGATCTTTCCATCTTCTGAGATCTTCTTCGATTTCTTTCTTCAGAGACTTGAAGTTCTTCTCATACAGATCTTTCACTTGCTGGGTTAGATTCACACCAAGGTATTTTATATTATTTGTGACTATTGTGAAGGGTGTCATTTTTCTAATTTCTTTCTCAGCCTGTTTATCCTTCGAGTAGAGGAAGACTATTGATTTGTTTGAGTTAATTTTATATCCAGCCACTTTGCTGAAGTTGTTTATCATGTTTAGGAGTTCTCTGGTGGAAGTTTTGGAGTCACTTAAGTATATTATTATATCATCTGCAAATAGTGATATTTTGACTTCTTCCTTTCCAATTTGTATCCCTTTGACCTCCTTTTGTTGTCTAATTGCTCTGGCTAAGATTTTTGAGTACTATATTGAATAGGTAAGGTGAGAGTGGGCAGCCTTGTCTAGTGGGATTGCTTCAAGTTTCTCTCCAGTTAGTTTGATGTTGGCTACTGGCTTGCTGTATATTGCTTTTACTGTTTAGGTATGTGCCTTGAATTCCTGATCTTTCCAAGACTTTTACCAAGAAGAGGTGTTAAATTTTGTCAAATGCTTTCTCAGCATGATTGTAGTTTTTTCTTTGAGTTTGTTTATGTAGTGGTTCATGATGATGTATTTCCATATATTGAACCATGCCTACATTCCGGATATAAAGCTTACTTGATCATGATGAATGGATGATTGTTTTGATGTATTCTTAGATTCAGTTTGTGAGAATTTTATTGAGTGTTTTTGCATCAATATTCACAAAGGAGATTGGTCTAATGTTTTCTTTTTTTGTTGGGTCTTTGTGTGGTTTAGGTATGAACATAATTGTGGCTTCATAGAATGAATTGGGTAGTGTTCCCTCTGTTTCTATTTTGTGGAATAGTTTGAAGAGAATTGGTATTAGGTTTTTTTGGAAGGTCTGATAGAATTATGCACTAAAACCATCTGGTCCTGGGCTTTTTTTGGTTGGGAGACTTTTGATGACTGCTGCTATTTCTTTAGGAGTTATGGGACTGTTTAGGTGCGTTATCTGATCTTGATTTTGGTACCTGGTGTCTCTCTAGAAAATTGTCCCTTTCATCCATATTTTTCCGTTTTATTGAGTATAGGCTTTTGTAGTAGGATCTGAAGATTTTTTAAATTTTCTCAATTTCTGTTATCTCTCCCTTTTCAGTTCTGATTTTATAAATTTGGATACTGTTTCTTTGCTGTCTGCTTAGTCTGGCTAAGGGTTTATCTATCTTGTTAATTTTCTCAAAGAACCAGCTCCTAGTTTAGTTGATTCTTTGTATAGTTCTTTTTGTTTCTACTTGGTTGATTTCAGCCCTGAGTTTGATTATTTCCTGCTGTCTACTCCTCTTGGGTGTATTTGCTTCTTTTTGTCCCAGAGCTTACAGGTGTGCTGTCAAGCTCCTAGTGTATGCTCTCTCCAGTTTCTTTTTGTAGGCACTTAGAGCTATGAGTTTTTTCTTAGCATTACTTTCATGTATCCCATAACTTTTGGTATGATGTGCCTCCATTTTCATTAAATTCCAAAAAGTCTTTAATTTCTTTCTTTATTTCTTCCTTGACCAAGTTATCATTGAGTAGAGCATTGTTCAGTCTCCATGTGTGTGTGTGCTTTCTATTGTTTTTGTTTTTTATGAAGACCAGCCCTATTCTGTGGTGATCTAATAGGATACATGAGATTATTTCAGTCTTCTTGTATCTATTGAAGCGTGTTTTCTGACCAATTATATGGTTAATTTTGGAGAAGGTACCATAAGGTGTTGAGAAGAAAGTATATTCTTTTGTTTTAGGATGAAATGTTCTATAGATATCTGTTAAATCCATTTGCTTCATAACTTCTGTTAGTTTCACTGTGTCTCTTTAGTTTCTGTCTCCATGATCTGCTCATTGCTGATAGTGGGGTGTTGAAGTCTTGCACTATTGTTGTGTGAGGTGCAATGTACACTTTCAGCTTTACTAAAGTTTCCTTTATGAATTCGAGTGCTCTTGCATTTGGAGCATAGATATTCAGAATTGAGATTTCATCTTGGTAGATTTTTTTATTTGATGAGTATAAAGTGTCCTTTCTTATGTTTTTTGATAACTTTTGGTTTAAAGCCAATTTTATTCAATATTAGAATGGCTACTCCAGCTTGTTTCTTGGGACCATTTGCTTGGAAAATTGTTTTCCAGCTTTTTGTTCTGAGGTAGTATCTGTCTTTGTCATTAAGGTGTGTTTCCTGTATGCAGCAAAATTCTGGGTTTTGTTTATGTATCCAGTCTGTTATTATATGTCTTTTTATTGGAAAATTGAGTCCATTGATGTTAAGAGATATTAAGGAAAAGTGATTGTTATTTTTATTATTAGAGGTAGAATTATGTTTGTGTGGCCATCTTCTTTTAGACTTGTTGGAAGAAGATTACGTTCTTGCCTTTTTTAGGGTGTAGTTTCTCTCCTTGTGTTAAATGTTTCCATTTATTATCATTTGTAGGGTTGGATTTTTGGAAAAATATTGTGTAAATTTGGTTTTGTCATGGAGTATCTTGGTTTCTCTATCCATGGTAATTGAGAGTTTTTCTGGGTATAGTAGTCTGGCATTTATGTTTTTTAAGTATCTGTATGACATCTGTCCAGGATCTTCTGGCTTTCAAAGTCTCTGATAAAAAGTCTGGTGTAATTCTGATAGGTTTGCCTTCATAAGTTACTTGACCTTTTTTCCTTACAGCTTTTAATATTCTTTGTTTTGTGCATTTGGTGTTTTAATTATTATGTGACTGAGGAATTTCTTTTCTGGTCTAGTCTGTAGACTTTGGAGTTCTGTAGGCTTCTTGTATGTTCATGGGCATCTCTTACTTTAGGGAAGTTTTCCTCTATAATTTTGTTGAAGACATTTCTGGTCCATTAAGTTGGGAATCTTTACTCTCTTCTCTACCTATTATCCTTAGGTTTGGTTTTCTCATTGTGTCCTGAATTTCCTGTATGTTTGGTTAGGAGTTTTGTGCATTTTGCATTTTCCTTGATCTTGGTGCCAATGTTTTCTATGGCATCTTCTGCACCTGAGATTCTCCCTTGTATCTCCTCTGGGTATTGTGAGATTGGTTGTAGAGGTAGTGCCCAAGGTCTGCTCAGTGCACAGGCTCAGATCGGAAGGAATCCATGCCAATGGGGTATGGTGTCTTTACCGGAGCAGACCAGTTAGGAGTCAACTGCTCTGGGTGCAGTGGATCCTCAACTGCTCTAAGTGCAGCAGTTCCTCTTTGATGGGTCAGAGTATGGTGTCTCCCAGGAGCAAACCAGTTCTGAGTCTGCCACAGCTGGAAGGGCCAGGCAGAGTGATAACAAATATTCTTATCTACTATCTACCTCTGATAAACTGATAATACCCAAGATTACCTGATAATCCCAAGATTAGAGGATTAGTACTACACACACCTGGGAGTGTCTGGATGGATTTCCAGGGGCGCTTAGATCTTGGGAGCTCTTACCTAAGGAATAGATGATGGATTTATAATATAGTCGCATTGTGAGAGGCAGAGAATGCTATGGGTCAGGTCTTAGTTCCAGAAAGTAGAGTACTGGAGATGTGTACTTAGGTGTCAGGCAGGTTTTGGGGTTAGTAAATGTGGAAGAACTTGCTGTGCATGCATGGGCCATTGCAGATCTCTAATCAGAACAGACCTCTATCTCCTTCTGCTTCCAGGTCACCAGGATGTGGTCTTCTTTGCATCACCACATCCTCCTTCCATGATGGGCTTGTGATTGAAATAAATATTACTAAAGTCTGGTGGGATACTTGGCTGCCTGTGCCCTGGACTACTCACTACCTGACCCTCAATGGGTGAGGTATTTCAGAGTCAAGGACACAGACTTCAGGAGCAGGTAAGAAATGCTGGAACAAGCTCATCTGAACAGTGCTGCAAGCTCCTTTAACACCCTCCACCTGTGCCCCATTGGTCTTAAGAAAGCATTTCTTCTAAACAGCAGTTCTCAATTGGCTGGCATTGTCTGCACCGGTAATCCTTGGTCTCTCAAGCAGGCCTCACTTAGGTCCTTCTGCAGGAGATGCTTTTGCAGTTGTACCACCCCCCTTCCTCTCCCACCCCCGTGTTTACATAGAGGCGGCCCCAATGTTCCTGCTACAGGTATTATTTTTCTTTTCCTCTATTTGTTTGTTTCTCATAGGTTGTAGGCTTTGTTTTGGCACTAATAGATGTAGATGAGTGTCCTAGCCCTTGGCCCCACGAGATGGTCCTTAGGGGTACTGGGTAAAAAGGTGCAGAACCAATGACACAGACTCAGGGAGCCAGGTGAGAATTGGAAGCAGACTTATTTAATGTAGGATTGGGGAGTGCTTTTATATCCGCCACCCATGTCCACGTCTTCTCTGTCCGGTAACTGCTTGTTTCATATAGTTGGCACCAGCAGATTGGCTGCCCTAGTCACATGCTCTGTCTTTGTTCATCTCTGTATGTCAGGCAGGTTCTGGGTTAGTAAATTTGGAAGCATGTGCTGTGCACGGGTCACTACAGACAGCTAGTCAAAACATGCTGACTCATTCCTCCCACACTTGAGTGCCTCATGTGATCTCTTTAGCATGGTAGCTTCTAAAACTGTTTCTGAGGGAAGCTGGACCTTCTGTGTGCTCAGTCTTGGAGTTCTCCTTTTATTCCTGCTGTCTGAAAATGCAGGCACTGGACCACAGTGATAAGGAAATGATGAGGGCTGGAAAACAGTCTATAGAGGGAAGCATGGTTGCCTGAGGGCTGCAACCCCAAGGATGTGATAAAGAAATAGAAGCCCCTTTACTTTAGGGACCTGGTGTTTTTATACTTGTGTCTTACTTGCCTTTGAATGTATCCCTAATTTATATCCTGGTATGCCAAATCCTCCATGGCATGGTGATGGAACTTTAGGCATTCTGCACGTGATTCTCTTTCTCATATGGAACTCACTTCCCAAGGCCTGTAGGGCAAGGTAGTGCACCTTGTTTATGTAATTTGCCTTGTTTTCCTTGGCTCTGGTTCTTAGGATTTTGGTGTGTTCATTCATTCATTCATTCATTCATTCATTTTTTTTGTCTGTCATGTTTGGTTCTACCTTAAGTCTCTGGGCCATCAACTTTCTAGTTCCTGGCCATCTAGGCGGCATAGGGCATGGGCTCTCTCTCATGGCATGGGCCTCAAGTTAAACCAAACATTGGTTGGCCACTCCTACAAGTTCTTGATCACCATTGCCCTAGCACATCTTGCAGGCAGATTGTAGGCAAAGTGTAAATGTAACTTTTATCCTCCTGTAGTAAAAGTTGTTTCTGAAGCATTGCTGCTGTTGGCTAACCTAGTCCTGGAAGCTTCTATCCTCCATACAATCTAATCTAGGCCTAGAATGTTTTCAGCTATTAAGACTTAATCACTAAATAAGCTCACCATTTCTGAACTCTAGCTGGTTGATTCAACTCAGCTGTTCTGGCTCAATACTCCTCTCCAAGCTGATTGATTGAAATTGGTATCTTTCAGATTCTGGATGAATTACTCTGCATGGCCTCATACTAACTCTGGCTGGAAATTTATTCTAATCTTCTGACTCCTTCTCATTCTCTGGGTTGATTTATCTTCATCTGTGCTCAGCTTGCTCTGTCTTAATCTGTTTTTGTAAAACTCTCAGTAAAACTTCCTCTTCCTCCTCCTTCTCTTCCTCCTCCTCTTCCTCTTCCTTCCCCCTCTCTCTTTCTGCACTGCTCTTTCTTAAGTCACCTCTTTTTCGAATCTGTTCTTATGAGAATTGGGCATATCTAATTCTGTCAATTTTTTTTTCTGATCTGTCACTTTGCCACTCAGTTTGACATCACTTTCAAATGTGGGTGCTTTCTTCTACAAACTACCTTTACCTTCATTGTTTGGGATTAAAGGTGTATACTAGGGGTGTGTCTATATTCCAGTCAGAGTAGTTTTGTTTCTGGATTAAAATCCCTCTACAGTGGAGGGTTTGAGACTCAGCTGGTGTCCAGGTTTCTCTTTCTATAGCCTGCAGAGTATCTTCTGTAGTAGGTTAGCCTAATGCTGCTTATATTCTAATGCTAGTCCCTCATAAGATGCTGAGTGACCCTGCCCCCAGTTAAATGTGATTGATAAATAAAAATGCCAATGACCAATAGCTGGGCAGAAGAGACATAGGTAGAGTTTAGGTTTCACAGGCTTGGGGTTGGAGAGGAAGAAGAGTAAGAGAAGAAATGATGATGATGATGTACAGTTGAGGAGAAAGAAAAAGCCACCATGGGTTAGCTGAACCATAAAAACATGGCCCTAAAGGCTGCCCAATTAAAATTAAGAGCAGCCCAGATAAACATAGAAAATAGTAATAACTCAGAGTTATCGATAAGAAAGTAGATTATAACAGCATTAGGGTAGGTAGCTGCCCAGCTATTATTGTATTGCATAAGGCTAATTAAAAATATAAAGGCTGAATATGTTTTTCTTCCATAAACTCAATAACCAAAGGTGAGGTAGAAATTCTGGGACAGAGTTTTAATATTTTCTAGTACACCTTCTCTTGCCAAAGAGACTAGAAGGTAGGGTTAAAAACTCCATGCAGGCACTAGGTCTACCTCTTTCTGTTCAATGAACTGTATGGGTTTTGTTATTGGCAATGGGGTCCTGCTGTCAGTTTCCAGAGAGAGACTTTGTGTCCCAGAACCTGCCTGAGTTGTTTAGGGATCTCCATGGACACCCCAAACTCCCTTGTCCTACCAACAACTCAACCAAATACAAACAAGTCCCATTACTGGAAGTCTTGCCTGGCTACAAGAGATGGCCAGTTCATATTCTGTGTCTGCCATTACTAAGAGTTCTCATTAGGATCATCCTTATAAAGACAAGAAAATTCCCACTGCATTAATTTTCTACTTTGTCTCCCAAGTGATCCCTAATTTCACCCGTCTCTCCCTGCACTCTCTTCTTTTTCCCCCTACCTCATCCCTCCTGCTCCTATTCCCACCAATCCCCAGCCTTCCTGCAAAATCTATTCTATTTCCCTTCCCAGGGAGTTCCATGCTAGAGCCTCCCTGTTTATCTAAGATCTCTGAGTCTGCATATTGTAGCTTGATTATCAACTATTTAACAGCTAACATCCACTTATAAGTGAATGCCTACCATATTTGTCTTTCTGAGTCTGGGTTGTCAGTAAAATGTTGTATTCTTGCAGGCTGGCCTCAGCTTTCTGGCTCCTTCCTTCTAAAACTAGTTCCAACGGATTAAAAACTATAAGTGAAGCATTTGTAGGTTGTTTTTTTCAGTAAAAATTTCAAGCATATAGAAAAGTCAAGGCCATAACAAATCTTTTTGTTCTTACTAATGAGCCTCAGGTGGCCAGCCTTTACTGCTAATACTGTTCCATACTAAATTACTTAATGAATCTCATCTACATTGTCCTCAGTAAATAGCAAATGAAAAATACGCAGGAAAATGTATTTTCAACACAATAATTTATAAAAATGAATGATTTCTTAATGTCATAAAGTGGGTCACACACACACACACACACACACACACACACACACCCCTGCACCTTATTCACATCCAGCCCACTCTATCATTTATAACCTTTTGGCTCAAATTTGAGTTTTAATTTAAGAGGCTTCAGCTATGCTGATGTGGCCCAAGAAGTGTTTGCTTACACTTGAGTTCCTGTGCTTTCTGTATCACGTTTCCAACTTCACACCAGATAGGAACATCTCTTTCTCTGGGGATTTTTAGATGCCTAAAACCAACCAGGGATTTCCTCATCTTCTGTCTTCACCCTCATTCATTATACTACCTATATTCCTTGTCAAAGAAAAAAAATCAGCATAATTTACCTGAGAAATTATAATCGAAAGCAAAGCAAAACCAAAATAACAAATTCTTAGTGGTTATTTGAGTGAGTATGGATGGCCGTTATAAACTCATATGTTTGAATCTATTATCCCCAGCTGGTGGGACTGTTTGGGAAATAGAAGGTTGGAGGAGGTATGTCATACAGTGAGCTTATGTCAAAAAACTCTTACCATCTCCAGTGCACTCTCAGCTACTGCTTTGGCAACAAGCCTGCCTGCCTGCTGCCATCATGTTCCCCACCATGATGGTAATAAATTCTCACCCTTTGGAAACCATAACTTCTCAAAAACTTTCTAGTTGTTGCTTGATCATGTCACTAATACATCAAATCACAGTCATCAGAACCAATAGAGGCATAAAAACATCCACCAATCATACAATTTAACAATACTTCAAAGGAACAGAAATGTGGTATAAATACAGGTTAACTGGCTCCAGCTCAATGGGCTCCCTGCCATACTAAAACTCACCTATTTTATAAGGATTTAATATATTAGGCTTGACACAAGAGCTTTGTCTGAGTCAGTGGCCTCTCACAGAGTATTTAATAACCCAAATGGGACATCCAGGCAGTCTGGCACAGTGCCACAATAAAGTTTTTTTTTTTTTTTTTTTTTTTTTGAAGACAGTATTAATCCAAATGTCCCAACTCTCAAATTTGCACCCCCTCAAGGTATTTTTCACATTCTGATTGCTTAAGCAACTACCAATGTCCTGTTGCATGACTCTGGAGTCACAGCTACCTGAATATTATTATTTTTTGTTTACTTAGTAATGAGAGAGTAATTTCTGGGCTGAGTGGTCAGATCTACTCTTCATGAAACCTATGGGCTTTCAATTTATATAGAACAACTAAGGTCAGGTCTTCATCATCAAGGATAATAGTCATGTCATCCCCTTTTAAGTATCTGTGTTAGTTAAAATTACTTTTGGTTTTTGTAGCATCTTTCATTATTGGTATCTAAAAATTAAATGCTAGTTTTTTGATGTTTTATAAACTACAAATTTACTAATTCTGTTTATTACTTCTAAGTCTTATGTAACACTGAGGTTTTTTTTTGTTTGTTTCTTTTCTGTATTTAAAATGATGTCATTTGGAAACATAGCTAAGTAAATTCTTCCTTTCTAACTTGGATGGTCCTTGTTTTTCTTATTTGTAACTGTTTGTGGTAAAAATTCCAAGGTTTTCTAATGAAAATGATAAAGTACAGATGAAGGAAATTGTAGAGATCATGGAAATAGGAAGCCATCCCATTTCACAATCACAAGAATTGATACTGTTGATTGCCACCAAAAGCAATCTATGCATCATTCAATTTAATCACTGTCAAAATACCAATGAGATCCTTTCCAGAATATAAAACACATTCTAAAATTAATATGGAGCCACAAAAGAGCTTTAGTAGTCCAAGTGATTCTGAGAAAAGTTGGACTAGAGTGATTCTTGATTTCAAAGTTTAGTTCTGAGCTAGTAACCAAAGCAGCATGGTGGTAAAAGCAGAACACAGAACACAGAAGTTAGTATATAGAGTCAGCTGAGTTTTGACAAAGGCACCCAGACATATACTAATTTTTGTAACTATTGTGAGTAGGATTTGTTTCATTTTTTATAAGAATCATTAGAAAAAGGCCAATTTATTAAACACAATGTTCTGAGGAAACTGGATATATACAATTGAGAAGAAAACAATCCTCATCACTTACCAGTCCAAATCGATTACACGCTTAAATGTGAGACTTGGAACTACGTATTTGTTAGGAGAAAAACAAGGGAAATGCTGTAAGGCATTGGAAGGGGTAAGGGAATTTTGTGACAAGACCTCACAACACCAGACACAAAAGCAAAAATAAGCAAACAGGATTCTATCAGACTAAATAACTGTTAGACAGGAAACAACTGACAGAAGAATCAACCTTAAAATGTGAAAAATACCCTCAAACTATGCTCCAGGCAGGGGGGATAATATCCAGAGCATATCAAGAACTCTGAAAAACATCATGAACAAATAAACAAGGGCACATGGCTTGATTTAAACTCAGGCAGTAGAACTAAATAAATCTCCCTCTCAAAAGAAGATGTAGAAATGACCAAGTACATTAAAATTGCTAATTACTAGATATGAAAATCAAAACCACAGTGTAAGATCACCTCAGCCAGTAAGTAGGGATGTTATAGATGCTGGTAGGATGCCTCAGTGGGTAAAATCTCTTGCCTTGGTGAGTCTGAAGACCTGGGTTCAATTCCTTGAACTACATAAATGTAGATGAGAGAACTAACTCCAGAAAGTTGTCTTCTGACCTCCACATATGTAGCAAGTCAGAGCTCATGAACACACACACAGGTGTGCTCAAGCATGTGCATGCATGTGCAAATGCACATACACACAGACATTCACAAATAGATTTTTATCAAAAAGACTAAAGATAGCAAATGCTGATGAGGATATAGAAGAGAGGGAGCCCTTGAGCACCGATGGTCAATCAGTATAACTCTTAAGCAATATGGACCTTCCTCAAAACAGTCCCAAGAAATAATCCATCAAGTTTACTCATGAGAAAATGTCCAAACAAGTGAAATTCTTACACCCAAATGATACCAGGACTCCCATGTTTATTATAACATTCACCATGATCAAGCTGTGGGACAATGTAGTTGTCTATAGAGGATGAATGGATAAGGACAACATGGGATATGTACATAATGGAGTACTATTCAATACTAAAGAATGAAGTGGAGATTTCTGTTTTTTTTGGAGACTCAGTTGTGTCATGTGATGTTTTTCTATAAACTGTCTTATGAGATGATGTTTTTCCTGAAGCAGATAGAATGGTTTTCCTGAGAAAACAAATGGTGGTGTTCTTGAAGCTGCCTGGAAAGAGGGCATGTGATATTTTTCTAGAGTGGATGTTTGTGAGAAAACATGATGTTTGGAAAAGGTATAAGTATAACCCAACAGACAGTGGATGACACTGTGTGGCATTGGTTCACCTTGCTACTCTTTGCTGGTCATCATTGGGTTTTGCTGACAATGCTGTGGTATTGGTTCACCTTGCCTTCTTTACTGATCATTGTTTGTTATGATTTTGTAGAGAGAAATGCACCAAAGAACTTCTGGTGGTGTTCTGGCAGCTTCTTGCTATTTTTATGGACTCGGACTCAGGGTGATTAACAGAGCTTTGCCAATCTTCTGGCTCAAACTGTTGTTGCTGATTCATAAATAGTGCTTGCAAATGGATCGAGTTACAGCTGCTATTTCATGTGACTTGAACTGCTGATATCCTGACAATGAAGATTGAAAAGAACTATCTCTAAATAGATCCACATCCCCCTTTGCCTTTCCTTTCCACTACCTCTGGTGAGTGATGAGCTAGAAAGAAAGTTAAAGCATTTAAGAACACTTTTAAAAGTAGGTTTTGAAAAATTTAAGCCTACAAAAAATTCTGTTATTGACAACAACACAGATGGAATTGGAGGTCATTACGGTAAATGAAATAAGCCAGACATTGAACAAGAAATATTACAATTCTCACTTATTTGTGGAAATTGAAACCAATCTCATAGAACTGAGTAGAAGGGTTTTCATTAGAGACAGGGATAGGTGAAGGAGAGGGTAAGTTAGATGTGGGTACCATAACACAGCTGTGCACTAGTTATAGATTTTTAAAGCACAACAATCTGAGGTATGAGATAATAGAAAAAAGCATACAAAAATTCCAAACACATCATAAAACAATTATTGCTTGATGAGTACAAAGTGCTATTTCTCTGCTTTGGATGCTGCATATAAATACGCAGACTGAATTGTATCATACCTCAAAGATGCACATGTATTATGTTTCAATAAAATAAACTTAAAAGACTCAGAGTTAGGGCACACAGTTAGATGATTTTTTTTTTAATGAATTGATGCCCACTCTCTGCTAGGCATATGATTTAATCAATCAAAGGTTAAAGGCAGCCCTTGAAAAACTGAAATATTTTTGCAAAGAAAACCCACATACTTTTGGCTTCATAATCAGAGTCATCCACAGTTAGAGGTTTCATACTATATCAGAAAAATTACTTGATTTACTTTTTTTTTCAGTTAAAGAAGATGTGTTTATTTACAATGATGATCTAAAATGCATTATGCATGATGTAAAGTTAAATTAATTTTAATTAGCCTTTAATTCTTCAAGATGACATTCTAGGCATGGGCTTTTATGATTCTTCTTGAATACCTTTTTTATTTTAAAGTAAATTTTATTTTTTAAATAATTATTTTTAGCCTTCTGGCCGGTGCCTCCTGCTAGGCAGACTCCCAGCTAATCTGCTCCCCTGAAGACAACACAGCCTGAGGCATCCCAGGCACACAGGGCAACTGAGCAACTGATTGCCAACTTGTCTGCTCCTCTAAAGACACCACAGCTTGAAGTCATCCCAGGAGTTTCTCTGTACATGGCCCAACTGGGCAACTGACACCACAGTCTGAAGACCTCCCAGGGGCTCCATAGCATGCAGGGTAACTGACAGAACAGACTGAAAGCCTCTCTGGAGTTTTGGTGCATACAGGGAAACAGAAACCATGGTCTGTAGGGCCTCCTGGAGAACAGCTTCACACAAAACAATAGCTTGATTGTTCCTCTGAAGACCCAACAGTCTTCTGAAGGCCTCCCAGGAAATCTGCTGCAGCCAGGGCAACAAATCAGCAGCTTCTCTGCCCCTCTGAAGACCCCACAGTTAGAAAGCCTCACGGGAGGTCTGCTACAGCCAGGGCCACAGGCCTATCAGGAGACCTGAAGCAACCCAGGGACAAAAGAGGCAGGCTCCAGACAGAGACACCTAGACCAGCAAATACCAGGGATAACCAGATAGTGAGAGGCACATGCAAGACCATAAGCAACAGAAGCCAATATACGTGAACCCATCAGAACCCAGTTCTCCTGTCATAGCAAACTCTGAATACACCAACACACCTGAAAATCAGGAAGCTGACCTAAAATCCTATCTCATGAAGGTAATAGAGTCCTTTAAGGAGGATATAAGTAACTCACTGAAAGAAATACAGGAAAACAGGTAGAAACGCGTAAAGAGGAAACAAATAAATCCCTTAAAGAAATACAGAAAAACATAATCAAATAGGTGAAAAAATTGAATAAAGTGGTCCAAGATCTAAAAGTGGAAGTAGAAACAATAAAGAAAACATAAATGGAGGCAACTCTGGGAATGGAAAACCTAGGAAAGAGGTCAGGAATTACAGATGTAAGCATTACCAACAGAATACAAGAGATTGAAGAGAGAATCTCAGATGTAGAAGATACCATAGAAGAGATTGACACAACTGTCAAAGGAAATTCAAAACATAAAAAACTCCTAATCTAAAACATCCAGGAAATCCAGGACACAATGAAAAAACCAAATCTAAGAATAATTGGAATAGAGGAGAATGAAGAGTCCCAGCTCAAAAGACCTGAAAACATATTCAAAAAAAATCATAGAAAACTTACCCAACCTAAAGAAAGAGATGGCCATAAATGTACAAGAAGTTTATAGAACACCAAATAACTAGGACCAGAAAAGAAAATCCTCTCATCACATAATAATCAAAGCACTAAATGCATAGAAAAAAGAAAGAATATTAAAAGCTGCAAGGAAAAAGGGCCAAGTAACATACAAAGGCAGACCTACCAGAATTACACCAGACTTCTCAACAGAAACGATAAAAGCAAGAAAAGCCTGGTCAGAGGTCATGCAGACTCACAGAGAACACAAATACCAGCCCAGTCTACTAGACCCAGCAAAACTAGCAATCAACATAGTTGGAGATACCAAAATATTCTAGGGCAAAAACAAATTTAAACAGTATCTGTCTACCAATCCAGCCGTACAGAGGATTCTAGAAGGAAAATTCTAACACAAAGAGGGTACCTACACCAAAGAAAAGACAATATATTAAACATCTCACAACAAAGCCAACAAGAAAGAACCACAGGCACATAAAGCCACCTACAAAAACAAACATAACAGAAACCAACAGTCTTTAATACCTCTCAATACTAATAAACTCAACTCACCTATAAAAACACATAAACTAACAGACTGGATACTCAAACAGGATCCAGCATTTTGCTGCATACAAGAAACATACTTAAATATCAAAGACAGATACTACTTCAGAGTAAAGGGCTGGTAAAAGTTCTTCTAAGCAAATGGTCCCAAGACACTGGCTAGATTTGCCTGCAGCCTAAGGGGAGAGGAGGGAAGCTGTGTCCCATGGGGAGGAGAGTTCTTGGTAGTGGCATCTCACTTGGCTGGGTCACGGCTGGCTGGCTTAGCTTGCTTGCTTGGGTTGGTGGTCTCTGTGGCTGAGAACTTAGAGAAGTTGTCTGCAGAAGATTAGGCTGTGGCTTGGTAGTTGAAAACCTTCTCCATTGTTCCTCACTGCAGTTTCCAGAGAAGAGAAACAGTCCATGGTCTTAAGATATTTATTTTCATGGTGAAGAATGGATGAGAACTATACCCCAGTATTCTCAGGGCTGTCCTGAGGTTAAATACCTTTTGCAAGGAGCAAGGTCTGGGAAGGAATGTTTAATTGGCTATGTCCCTCTGGCCTTTAGGTATCTCTTTTAATATGGAGATCTGTCTTGAGGCTCTGTGGCCTGTAGTTATGCCCTCTACCTGTGGAGGGGCTAGTGGGCATTGTCCTATGTGACTGAAGGACCCCACTCTATGGAGGTCTTCGGCTTCCTGTCAGGAGCCTGGAGTCTGGCAGCGTGGTGAAATGCATGCAATCCCTTAGGATTACCTGGGGTCTCCATTGATTTCTAGCTAGTGCTTGACCAGAAACCATGCTGTCCTTTCATAGTCCTACAAAGGCACATACCTAAACATAATAAAAGCAATTTACTGCAAACCAACAGCCAATATCAAAATAAATGGAGAGATAAGCAATCCCACTAAAATCAGGGACAAAACAAGGATGCCCTCTCTCCACATATCTATTCAATATAGTACTTGAAGTTCTACCTAGAGCAATAAGACAACAAAAAGAGATCAAGGGGATACAAATTGGCAAAGAAGAAGTAAAGGTATCACTATTTGCAGATGATATGATAGTATACATAAGCGACCCCAAAAATTCTACCAGAGAACTTCTATAGCCGATAAACAACTTCAGCAAAGTGACTGGATATAAAATTTATGCAAATAAATCAGTAGCTTTCCTTTATACAAATGATTAACAGGCTGAGAAAAAAAATTGGGAAACAACTCCCTTCAAAATAGCCAGTAATATTATAAACTATCTTGGGGGTAACTCTAACCAAACAAGTAAAAGATCTATATGACAGTAACTTCAAGTCTCTCAAGAAAGAAACTGAAGAAGATCTCAGAAAGTGGAGAGATCTCCCATGCTCATGGATTGACAGAATTAACACAGTAAAAATGGAGATTCTACCAAAGGCAATCTACAGGTTCAACACAATTCCCTTCAAAATCCCAACACAATTCTTCAAAGACATAGAAAGAGCAGTCCTCAAATTCACCTGGAAAGGCAAAACCCTAGAATATTGAAAACAATTCTTAACAATAATAGAACAATAAAAGATTCTGAGGGAATCACCATCCCCGACCTCAATCTATACTACAGGGCAATAGTGATAAAAACTGCGTGGTATGATCCTGTGCGACAGCACTCCATACCCAAATACTGCCTGGAGAGAACTGGTCTTCCAGGAGTGCTGGCAAACCTGTGAGCACAGGTAACACTACCACTTCTGTTCAAATTCCTGGCATAAGAGGGACCAGTCCAGAGTCATTAGGACACAGGAACCAAGAAACAGCTGGGGACAGGATCCTTCAGGTTTCTGTCTGTACTACAGAGCTGACCAACTTAAAGGACCAGTAAATATCTTCAACAAAATTATAGAAAAAGCTTCCCTAATCTAAAGAAAGAGATGCCCAAATTATACAACCAAATTATATAATATTTTTTTCACAAATTCAACTCTACAAAGGATGATAGATGGAAAACTCCAACACAAGGAGGAAACTACACCCTAGAAAAAGCAAGAAAGTCATAGACTAACAGACTAGATACATAAACAGGACCCAGCATTTTGCTGCATACAGGAAATTCACCTCAGTGTTAAAGACAGACACTACCTCAGAGTAAAGGTCTGGAAAACAATTTTCTAAGCAAATGGTCCCAAGAAACAAGCTGAAGTAGCCATTCTAATATCAACTTTCAACCAAAAGTTATCAAAAAAGATACTCATCACAAAAAAGATGCTCATACTCATCAAAGGAAAAATCTATCAAGAAGAATTCTCAATTCTCAACATCTATGCTCCAAACCTAAAGGCATCAACATTCATAAAAGAAACTTTACTAAAGCTCAAAGCACACATTGTACACAATAATAGTGGGAGACTTCAACATGCTGTTCTCAACAATGGACAGATAGGTCATAGAAACAGAAACTAAACAGAAGGACAGTAAAACTAACAGAAGTGGGCCTGGAGAGATGGCTCAGTGGTTAAGAGCACCGACTGCTCTTCCAGAGGTCCAGAGTTCAATTCCCAGCAACCACATGGTGGCTCACAACCATCTGTAATAAGATCTGCTGTCCTCTTCTCCTCTTCTGGTGTTTCTGACTACAGCTACAATATACTCACATAAATAAAATAATCTTAAAAAAAAAAAACCCATCAAACTAACAGAAGTGATGGACCAAACTGTTTTTGGTGGCTCACAACCATCTGTAATAAGATCTGCTGTCCTCTTCTCCTCTTCTGGTGTTTCTGACTACAGCTACAATATACTCACATAAATAAAATAATCTTAAAAAAAAACCCATCAAACTAACAGAAGTGATGGACCAAACTGTTTTAACAGATATCTAAAGAACATTTCATCCTAAAACAAAAGAATATACCTTCTTCTCAGCACCTCATGGTACCTTCTCAAAAACTGACCAAAAAATCGGTCACAAAATCATCCTCAACTGATACAAGTAGACTGAAATATTCCCATGCATCCTATCAGATCACCAGGGACTAAGGCTTCAATAACAACAAAAACAATAACTAAGGTTCAATAACAACAAAAACAACAGAAAGCTTACATATACATGGAAGCCGAACAACACCCTACTCAATGATAACATGGTCAAGGAAGAAATAAAGAAATTAAAGACTTTAGAATTTAATGAAAATGAGTGTACAACATACCCAAACTTATGGGACACAATGAAAGCTGTGCTAAGAGGAAATCTCATAGCTCTGAGTGGGTACAAAAAGAAACTGGAGAGAGCATACACTAGCAGTTTGACAGCACACCCAAAAGCTCTAGAACAAAAAGAAGCAAATACACCCAAGAGGGGTAGACAACAGGAAATAAACTCAGGGCTAAAATCAACCAAGTAGAAACAAAAAGAACTATACAAAGTGTTGGGGGCCGACTTTTAGCAGAAAGCGGCTATCAGCTTTGCAGCCATCTTGAGCCATATACCCTGACATGAGACTTGGATTACAATAGCCTACAACAGCTGAGCACACTCCGATAATCTTGGTTTAGATACCTTGGGTGTGTGAGATTAAAGGTGTGTGACTTAAGAGTGTGACTTAGAAGTGTAGAGATCAGATTTAGAGACAAGACCTAAGGGCATGATTAAAGGTGTGACCTGACGTCATGGCTTAGAAGTGAGACATATAAAAGGCTAGAGCAGACAGAGAGAGAACAGATTACTTGACATTAGGTAGAAGACACTTGGCTCTAGTCAGAACAATTAGGACAGTACAGGAGAACAATTTGGAGGAACAGAGAAGGAGAACAATTTGGAGTTAGAGAGAATCAGACACTTTTAGGAGACACTTAGAGGAAGAGAGACTGAAGAATAAATGGGATTGAAACACACTCTGTCTGGTCTCCATTCTTCAAGTCCGCCCTCACTCTCACTCTCTTGCTGAGCCCTGACCCGCGGACCAGAGCGGCAGCTTGGGCCGGGATACAGTGGCCGCCAAACGCGGGGCAGCCGGGGCCTCAACATTTTGCTCGGGCCGAGACATTTTTGGTGTCCGAACGTGGGACTAGTGCGGTTCTCAACACAAAGAATCAACAAAACCAGGAGCTGGTTCTTTGATAAAATCAACCTTCCTTCCTTCCTTCCTTCCTTCCTTCCTTCCTTCCTTCCTTCCTTCCTTTCTTTTTTTCTTTGTTTTTTTCTTATCAAATATGGTTAACAGTAGTCAAACTGAAAAAGGAAACTTCAGTTGTGAAAATGTCATCAGATTGTCTAGTAGAGAAAAGATTATTAAGTATTTTATTGGCTGATGATTTACTGTTGTAAGTACCATCCCTGGATAGCTGGAATAAGAAATGTCTTCACAAGATAGTAATTCTATTCCTTCATGACTTCTTCTCTAGTGTCTGCCTCCAAGTTCATATATGATTTCTTGTCCTGACTACCATTCATAATGTACTGTAAGATATAAGATGAAACAAACTCTTTCCTCTCCAAAAAAAAAAAAAAAAAAACCCGAAACAAAACAAAACCAAAAAACCCTACATAATATTGGTACAGAGACAAGCAGGTTGATCAATGGAATAGAATTGAAGACCCACAAATAAAATCATACACTTATGGATACTTGATCTTTGACAAAGAAGCCAAAAATATACAATGGAAAAAAAGAAATTGTCTTCAGTAAATGGTGCTGGTCTAGCTAGCAGTCTGTATGTAGAAAAATGAAAATAGATCCATATTTGTCACCTTGCACAAAGCTCAAGTCCAAGTGGTTCAAGGACCTCAACATAAAACCAGATACAGTGAATCTAATAGAAGAGAAAGTGGGAAAGAGCCTTAAACTCATTGGCACAGGGGGAAATTTTCTAAACAGAACTCCAGTGGCTCAAGCAGTAAGATCAAGAATTGATAAATGGGACCTCATAAAACTGAAAAGCTTCTGTAAGGCAAAGGACACAGTCAATAGGACAAATCAGTAACCTACAGACTGGGACAAAAACTTAACTAACCCCACATCTGATAGAGGGCTAATATTCAACATATATAAAGAACTCAAGAAGTTAACTTCTAAAAAACCAAACAACCCAATCAAAAATGGGGTTTAGAACTAAAGAGAGATTTCACAACAGAGGAATCTTAAATGGCTATGAAGCACTTAAAGAAAAGTTTAAAGTCCTTAGTTCTCAGGCAAATGCAAATCAAAATGATCCTGAGATTCCGCCTTACACCAATCAGAATGGCTAAGATCAAAACCTCAGGTGACAACACATAATGGTGAGGATGTGGAGAAAGAGGAACACTCCTCCGTTGCTGGTGGGATTGCAAACTGGAAAAAAACACTCTGGAAATCAATCTGGAGATTCCTCAGAAAACTGCAAATAGATCTACCTGAAGTTCCAGCTATACTACTCTTGGGAGTATACCCAAAAGATGCCCTACCATGCTATAGGGGCAGGTCTTCCATTATGTTCATTGTGGCCTTGTCTGTGATAGCCAGAAGCTGGAATCAACTTAGATGTCCCACAGCAGAAGAATGGATACAGAAAATGTGGTTCATTTACACAATGGAATATTACTCAGCTATTAAAAGCGAGGACATCCTGAGTTTTTCAGGCAAACGGATGGCAGATGCAGATATTTACACCCAACCTATGGATAGAAGTTGGTGACCGCTGTGGTTGAATTAGGGAAAAGCTGGAAGAAGCTAAGGAGGAGGATGACCCTGTAGGAGGACCAGCAGAGTCAATTAACCTGGATTCCTGAGATCTCTCAGACACTGGACCACCAACTAGGCAGCATACATCAGCTCATATGAGGTCTCTAACACATATACAGCAGAAGACTGTTGGGTCTGGGTTCAGTCAGAAAAGATGTACCTAACTATCAAGATACTGGCGGCCCCAGGGAGTGGGGAGGTCTGGTAAGCTAGGTGGTGGTGGTGGTGGTAGTGGTAGGGATATCCTTGTGGAGACAGGGTTGGGGAAGGAGGTATGGGATGTGGAACAGTTAGAGGGTAGACTGGGAGGGGAATAGAATCTGGACTGTAAAAAAAATTAAGTAAAATTAAAAATATATAAATACTTATTTCTATTTTATACATGTGTGTGTATTACCTATGCTTATGTCTGTGCATCACTTGCGTGCCTGGTGTCTTGGAGGTCAGAAAAAGGTGTTGGGCATTCTGGTACTTGAGTTACAAATAGTTGTCAGCTGCCATCAAGGTGATGGGAATTAAACCTTGTTTCTCTGGAAGAGTAGACAGTGCTCTTAATCGATGAGCCATCTTTCTAGTCCCAAATTTTATTTTCATAAATATTTACAATTACTTACAAATGCATATATGTCATTTGCTGTTTTATTTGTACATTTTTAAAACCAGGTAATAAAGGTAGGCAGTACCATATTCAAAGTATCATGTAGTGAAATTGCCTCTTAGTTTCTTGGCCTGCATTTACCTTGTTCTCTTTGAAAACAATTCTTGTTACCAAGAGATATTCTCTGAATTAGATGTATACATTTCCTATGTGTTAATTTAACATAGACATTTTTTGTATCTCCTCCTTTTCATTCAAAAATATTTAAAGAAATTGACTTAAACAATGTTTTCCAAGGATGCCAATAATGAAGGCTTCCTGTTTACCAACAGAGGCAGTTTTGTGAACACATTTTTTTCTATCTGATTTCTCATATTTGCCTCATATTTTCTAAGGGATTCATAGCACCCCCTCTTCTACACTGTATGATGCCACGGCTGCCCAAAAAGAACTGGTAGAAAATTTAATTACTACAAAATATTAGCACGAAGAGATTGGCTTCATACATTGGATCTTTCAAAGGTGGTTGCTGGGCAGCACAAAAATGATGGATTGCTAAAAGCTCTAACAATGACGGCTGTGCCAAGTTCATTAAATTGTGATCTCAGGTGGTCCTTGGAAAAGGATGCTTCAGTTTGTGTTAAAAAATAAATAAGGTTACTTGTTTCATTTGAATTATTTTTAAATCCCCATATTCTCTAACTTGGGCTAAATAAGTCCAGAATAGGCAGTGCCAGTGACCAAAGCCAGGCTCGTAAACAAAACAGGGTGGCAATTTACTACAAAGGTTCATGATGTTTTAAAAACTTGGTTTGGGTTAACAAAAGAAGGAAATTTTTGGGCTTATAAATAAACCCATGCCCAGGTTTTCCAGGCAGGCTGAGGAAAGTCTACTTTAACTAACCTGTAAAGGTACTATTAGTGGAGTGTCTATTTGCTGTTTATTTTGGATATTTAATAATTTCATCGACTTAGTGAATTAAAAGAATACAATCCAGATAATTATTTCTTCTGTTTAAAATAGATTAGAACTTCAAAAGCCAATTATAATTTGCTTTGGAGACTTTAAAATAATAATCACTAGAATAATATATCCATTTTATCATGCTCAAACTTGTGATTTTATTTTTTCAGATGTTTCAATGCACAAACTTTGAACTTGTAGTCATTCTGCCTCAGTCTTCCAAGGGCTGGAATTATAAGCATATGAAGCACATCTCATTGTGAAACTCAAAGTGGCCTTGGCATGGTGGAAAATGAACCCCAGTCTCCGAAAGGCTGAGTTTACAAATGTAAGCCTCTACACTGGCTCAGACCTAACGATTCTCATCAAGGTGGTTACCAAGTTACAGAATGAGTGCTCTGAGCAACTCCATTGTCAGGGTTGTGGGAGTACTCATCAAAGAAGACTGCTCAAGCATGTGTTTAAGCCAATGGAAAGTCTTTATTTGCCATCTAAGACATCACTGGGTGTTCAGTATCTCAGTGTAGCCCTATGCCTTTCTCAGGGTGAGCTTTTAAACACAAAAACCATATTCTGGGTTGACGTATTTTATTTAATGAGGACAGTTATCCAAAAGCAGAACTACAGAAGCCAAAAAAGCAAGGTTAGTACATTTAGAGATTTTCCCAGAGCTATGGATTTTGATACATTAGTTTTTTTTTTGTTTTTTTTTTGTTTTTTTTTTTTTGGTTTAGTTTTAGTAGATGGTGCTGTCTTCTTGCTGAGTTTTACAGCCTGAATGGAACTTCTGGCATGGAATTAGTTGTGCTAAGGTCTTGAGGCCTGCTAACATCCGGGGCCCTGTTATAGTTGGCATAGCCCAAGTTGCTTACTGGGGAGTCACAACTGTCCCAGCCAAGGCTCAGTCATCGTTGATCACTTTGAGCAGTGAGGTAGGGGCCCAGCGCTGCTGACACTAAGCTGGGCATCACTTTTCAGGTAATTATCAGTGAACTGGGTAAGATGGTTGTCATGCAAGAAACATCAGCAGGCAGGGACAAAAAGGGCATCATGGGGAAAGTTTGGGGATCAGTGAAATGATAGATCAAAAATGTGCTCATTAATTTTTGTCAACTTGACAAAAACTAGAGTCATTTGAGAAGGGGACACCTCAACTGAAGAATCACTTTCATCAAATTGGCTTATAGGCATTTTCATGAACAAATTTTCTTGGTTAATCACTGATGTGAGAGGGCCCAGCCCAGTGTGGGCATTGTTACCTTTCGGCCAGCCATCCTGGGTTATATGTAAAAGCAAGGTGAACAAGACGTGGAGAGCAAGCTAGTAAGCAGCATTCCTCAGTGGCGTCTTCTTCAGTATGGTCTCTGAGTTCTCCAGATGATGTACTGTATCTCTTTACTAAATGCTGTTCTTATATCTTGAATTGTTTTCATTGTTTCTTCAATCATATTTTTGTAGCTTTTATTCAGGCATTGGTTTATATTGCCTCTGATTTACGTGTTTATAACACTATTTGAAGTTGTTGTCTTGTGTACCTGCTAAGTTGCTTTTCTCAGGGAGCATTATGAGAGGATGCTCATTTATGGAGAAGACATACTGTCTTGGTTTTCCATGTTCATGTTTTTGTGATGGTACCTAGGCATCTGGAGTTAGGTCACTGGTGGTGTTTTTTGGTGTGGATATCTGATCTCACCTTTGTTAAATGGGTGTTTGGATCTTTGTTTGCTGTTACTCTAACTTGAGTTGTGGACCAGCTAAAAGGTTCTTCTTGTTCAATCTTGGGGACAATCTGTTTTATCATGCAAATGGAGTATCAGAAATGGTATCTCAGTTCAAGTAGGCTTCTGACTCTAGAAACAATCCTTCTGCAGCCTCTTACTGAGGATATTCCAAAGTCTCTGGAGAGCTCATTATGTTTTATATGTTGCTTTGGGGTTGCAGGAGTCAGGGGTCATAGAGAGAGTGGGAAGCATTCCCTGGTGGCAGGGCTTGCACATTGCTTAAGTGTTTCCAAGGGTTTTATGTATTTAACATTTGATCTTCAGTTCCGTGATGGTGTTGAGCTGATAGATCTTTTAGAAGGTAATACCTGGTGATAGGTAGCTACATAGGAGCACTTCCCTTACAAGGGATCCACGTAGCTCTCATGGAATGTGGTTAATTTCTGAGGGAATGAATTATAATAAAAGAGTGAACTTTGCCCTTCGGTGCATTCTTAACTTTCTATCTTAGAAAGTTATCTTTTCATCCTGCATGTACTTTTAGTATGCTGCTGTCTCTCCTGTTATGATACAGACAAGGAGGATACCATCAGAGTTGGCATTATGCCAAGGCTGAATTAGGAGAAGTGTTTTTTTTTTTTTTATGGAATTGTTTGTGCTAGATATTAATTACTTTAACTGAAATTGTATAGAGTTTGCTACGTGACATCAACTTTCAATAAGTATGGTTCTGCCAGAAAACTATGCCCTACTTGAGTTACTTCAGAAACTAGAGAAATGGTGTCTCAATCAGTGTTCTATTGCTGTAAAGAAACACCACGATCATGGCAACTTTTATAAAGTAAAACATTTAACTTGAATTGGCTTACAGATTCCGAGGTTCAGTACTTTATTGTCATGACAGGAAGAATGGTGGCATGCAGGCAGACATGGTATTAGAAAAGAACCCAAAAGCTCTACATCTGGATCTGCAGGCAGCAGGAAAAGAGAATGACATTGGGCCTGGTTTGAGATTCTGAAATATCAAAGCCTAACCCCAGTGACACACTTCCTCTGACAAGGCCACATCTCTGAACAGGTCCACTTCTTATGAGTCTATGGAGGCCATTTTCATTCAAACCACCACAGATGGTGACTGTAGGCTACCGAGTGAAGTAACCATATGGACCTGAGTTATCTCCAGTGTAGTTTCTAGTGACTGATAGTGTCATACTGTACCTAACTTGGGTCTCTGCCATCCTTAGTGATAGACGAAGGCATTGTGTAATTAACCCAGTACTGTTGGTTATTAAAACAGGCAAGTTCCAAGTTTTAAGGTTGATTTATATTCGTTGAGCCAACCTGTTGCTCTAACAGCTCAACTCTGATAACTTCCAGGCTTGCTTCACTCCTGCTGAGATAAGAACAAGGGAAGAGGATTTTCCATGTGTGAACAATTTTCTCTCTTAATGCTAATTACTGGGTCCAGATGCAGCAATTTTTTTCAGAGAGGTAGGCTATCAAGTTGATAATATTAACAACCACACAAGGTTTGTGTTGGAAAGAGTGTTGATTGGAGGTGATCAGCAGTAAATAGATATGTTGACAGAGAATGAACAATGGTTAAATTTTTGGATTTTGTAGACTGGGAACAGCCAGCTCATAACCATAGTTCCTGGGAGTGAGAAACTCAAGGTCAGGGTTAAATTGATTAGATCTGAAATCATGATAAATTTTTAAAAGGTATTTGTATTATAAATCCACATTCTATAAAATATTTTATCTTCTATTTGTACATAACTCAAATTGAAAATAAGATTATGTAAAACAGCAAAAAGAGAAAAGAAAAAGGTTTATAGCTCAATGCTATTTGCCTTCAAACTTAGCCAATTTAAGGAAGTGTCATCACTGGCATGGCTCTCTTCTTCTCCCTCCCTCCCTTCTCCCCCCTCACTTCCCCTCCTTTCTCCTCCTCCTCTCTCTTTCTGTGTCTCTCCTCTCCTTCTCCAGTTATTCTGGATATTAATGGTGTTACATATCAAAACAAAATGTCATAATATTCTGTGAAAAATATGGACACATCTATGTAGCAGATTGTTCTTTAAATGTTTAAATTGAATCTGAAGCATACATATAACAAAATATATGTTATAAGTGAAAAAATGTGATAATTTTCTAAAAATGGATACATGCATGTAAATATTAGGTCAAGGAGCAATAAGGCAGTTAAGGCAAATGAATCATTATTTGATTATTTTGTCTCTGGCTTCTTTCACATGAAATCATGCTGAAGAGAATCAGGTATTTTTATATGGAGTTTTGAATGTATGTATTCCATTTGAATTGTATAATTGAAAACTATAACTAAATAGTACTCTAGTATGTGGATATACTACACATTAATTTTCATTCTATTCTTGATGGGCATTTTGTTAAATGCAAGTTTCTGGCTATTATGAAAAGTGCTGTTATGCATAATCTGTTTTGTATCTTTTTTGAACATATGTGCACTATCTTTTGTGTATATAGGGTCATATGATTAGCATATGCTTTGCATTTGTAACTGCTGCCAGATACTTTTCAATATGTTTGTTTCAATTACACTTCCACCACTAGTGTATGACAGTTTAAGTTGGTCTATATTCTTGCCAACACTACATATTTTTAAGGGAATTTAATGCTACTTCATTATGCTTTTAATTTTTATAATCACAAAACCTCAATTTTGTGCCTAAAGCCCTTTATTTAAAGTATTTTCTCCATTTTCAGTTGAATTGTATTTTATTTTTGGTTCATGGTTCTTCATGTATTTTAGATACAGATCTGTATAATTTTATTGCCAAGATATTTCATGATTTTATTCTTTCAGTAGTGTCTTTTGATGACCAGAAATTTTGAATGTTGATGTAGTTCAATTTAGACATCATTAGCCCTGTTTGACTATCTAATATATTTTCTTCCAAGTTTATTATTGTATTTTTTTACAATCAAACATATAATCTGTTATGTATACACACAAAAACACACATTTGTTTATTTTTATGTGAACATCTGTGATAGTTATTCTTAGTCATCAACTTGACTATATCTGGAATTAAAACTCAAGCAGGTAGGCACACCTGTGAGGGATTTTTTCTTGCTACGATCTTCTGAGGTCAGAAGATCTAATCTGAATCTGGGCCGTACCTTCTGGTGGCAGCCTAGAGGAAGGACATGGATGAAAGAAGTTTTTGCCTTTTGTCTGCTTGCCCTCATTCTCAGTGGTGAAATCATATATGCTACTGCTGAGGTGTTCCTTCTCTGGTATTAGAATCTCTACTTCTTTGGGCTTCTGAAGTATGTTGAAGACAAACTGAGGTATCCAGCCTCATGGAGCCTTAGACTTCTGAAATGGTGCTTCAGCATTGGGTGCCTGCCCTGGTATGTCCCCATTCTTTTCTTTGGGAATGAAACTGTTTACTCTGTGTGTGTGCTATTGTGTATTGACATTGTACTATGTTACTTTTTGATGCTATAAGGCACCAAAATTTAAAAAAAGAGTCTCAGAAGAAACTCTACACTTGCACTTTTGAATGATGTTAGAATTGTTGAACACTTTTGAAGTTGGATTGAATTCATCTTGGAGGATGATATAGTTATGAGCCTATAGAGACTTTAGGAGGAAGGTTATAGCTTGAAAGAGTTATGTTTGGATGTCATATTGACAAGAGGTAGACATGTTATGGCTAATATTGACTGCTAGCTTGGTAAGATTTAGAATCATCTGGGAATCAAATCTATGAACATTCTCTCTCTCTCTCTCTCTCTCTCTCTCTCTCTCTCTCTATATATATATATATATATATATATATATATATATGTAATTTCAGCCTACTTTATTAAGTGTTCAAACTCTCCTCTAGCCCACCACCCACCACCCACCAGAGGTAGTGGATAAAAAAGGTTAAATTCTGTGGAAGCTGAGAAGCCACAGTAGCCTCAAGAGTTCTTTGGCAAGGGTCTTAGGATTTTACTGCTCTGAACAGACACATGAACTAAACCTCTATAGCTGTAAACCAGCCTCAATTAAGTGTTGTCTTTATAAGAGTTGCCTTTGTCATAGTGTCTCTTCCCAGCAATGGAAATCCTAACTAAGACACCACTTGAGCCATTTCCTCAGCCATTTCTTTAGAAATAGTTTTAAATAATCTTAAATACCTGTGAAGACTTCCTGATTTGTCACTGACCATAATAAAGCTCCAAGTTTCTTCTTAAAATCCATAGGAAATCAAATGTCCAAACTTCTGGAAGCAGCCAGTTCTTAGTAGCTGTGACTAGGGCATTTGATACCTCTTGCTAGAACCTGCTTATGTCTGGGTGTTTTGTGTGTCAGCATGGTCTTTTCTAGTTTGCTCCACAGAGAGCTTAATAGAGCCACCAATGCTAGTATTTTTTTCTATACTTGTATTCTATTAGTACAAAGGACTAACCTAATTTTTCATTTTCAGCTCAAAGACTCTGGGAAGTCTTCACTTAGCCCAGCTGGAATACGATGTCTACTTCTGAGCCAATCAAACGAGCAAGAACATTGATCCAACAAGGGGCTGCTCAGTCCCAGGAGCCATTTAAATGTGGTAGTCATGCTAGAATGGCAAGGCCTTTAGCACATTTTGGAGTAGTTTGTTCTAACGAGTTTAAAATGCTGTGGAATTGTTGTTGCTTCTACACACAAATTGTGTAGGTGTTGTGGCAAAGGGAGACATATTCTCTCTTGTCTTTGCAAATCCTTTTCTCTTTTCCACTATGGAAAAGCCAGCTATAGCAACAAGGTGGGAGCTTACATCAGGAAGAGAACATGACAACCCTGACTGAGCCTTTTAAGTAGAGTTCTCCGGTAGTATCAGCAGCTAGAGTTATAAATGAGCAAGACAAACATGTTGAGAGGAAGAAAATGCTTTTATTTATTTATTTATTTATTTATTTGTTTTGTTTTGTTTTTCGAGACAGGGTTTCTCTGTGTAGCCCTGGCTGTCCTGGAACTTACTCTGTAGACCAGGCTGTCATCGAACCCAGAAATCCGCCTGCCTCTGCCTCCCAATGGGGCTTAGGATAGCCCATTAAGCCCCATTTAAAGCATTCCACTGTTTTTCAAATCCAAAGTCCCCAAATCCACATTCTTCCCAACAAAAGCATGATCAGGCCTATCATAGCCATACTCCAGTCCCTGGTACCAACTTCTGACTTAGTTAGGGTTTTATTGCTGTGAACAGACACTATAATCAGAGCAAGTCTTATAAGGACAATATTTAATTGGGGATGTCTTATGGGTTCAGAGGTTTAGTCCATTATCACCAAGGCAAGAACATGGCAGCAAGAAACAATGTTTGTGCAACAAAAGCTTGTAAATGTGAGAATATACTCATAGGCTTAGATCTTCAGGTACAGAGTTTAACATTACAGTATATAGCAACAGACCAAGCCTTAACAATTATATTTGGGAGCTTGGTTTAATTAAAATGCAAAAACTGAATTATACTTCCCTGCCATCTGATTATGAGAATACTGAATTATTTATTTTGTGTATTGCATTGATCATGTAGACCTGAGAATGACACTCAATGCATTGATTAGCAGTCTAAATATTCACATTGAAAACAGGTCTGGGGCTGGTGAGATGGCTCAGTGGTTAAGAGCACTGACTGCTCTTCTGGAGGTCATGAGTTCAAATCCCAGCAACCACATGGTGGCTCACAACCATCTGTAATGAGATCTGATGCCCTCTTATGGGGTGTCTGAAGACAGCAACAGTGTACTTACATATAATAAATAAATAGTTTAAAAAAAAAAGAAAATAGGTCTGATTCACTGATGAGAGTTTTTTTCTGAGACTAATATTTGATTTTGAAAGGTGAGAAAGCATTCTCTGCATTGAGAAATATAAGTGTAAAAACATTAATGGTGAATAATAAGAACTATCCCCTACAATTATCATTTCTCTGCTTCAAAATCTCAGACACCCTGTAACTCCACAGAGTGCCTAATAAGTTCAGGTAATACCATATAGGTGTGAATATGATAGGTAGTTTCAGAGTGAAGGTACATTATTTTTTTAAAAAAATCTCTTTTGAAGTATTCCCTTTAATGTAATATTTTAGTATTCCCAACTTAAGAATGATGGCTTATTTATGTAAATTAAATTGGATGAACACTCATTAACATAAATGTTGATGATAGGATCATTTGAGTCTTTTTCTTTTCAACTGATATAAAATATTGGAAATATAAAGCATTTGGGATGAGTTGGAGGTGGGAGCAAGTATGGAGATACAGAGATGCACCTTACCCCATTTCTAAGGTAGCTCTAACTGCAGTAACTTCACAGAGCTGGGAATGGAAGGAAGGATTGTAAATGATACTAAGAGCTTTGAGTACTATTCTTTGTCTTCATAAGAGGGATGTGAGCTGAGTTAAAGTCAAGAGACTTAAAGTTTCAATACAATGCCCAGAAAGAGTTTCAGAGGAATTAGCCGGTAAAGAGCAATAATTGTACAGTTCTTATGAAGCAGTTGTTTATAGCCATGCTATGGTTTGAATGTACCACTAAGAGTTCATGTGTTGAAATCTGAAACCCAGTGCAACTATGTTGGCAGGTAGGGCTTTTAGAAGGTGATTAGGACCCTCAGTCTCTTTAATGGCATTTTCACTGAAGTGGGTTTTTAATAAAAAGCTAAGTTCAGCTTCTTCTTTTATTCCTGGTAGAGGTGAAGGTTCCTGACAAGTTGAGGTTATCTAGAGGAGCAGGATAGATAGAATAAATCTCGATATATAAAAAGGAGTTTTATTAGAGTGACTTACCGGTTGTGGCCTTCCCTCTGGAGGAAAGTCCAAGAATTCCATAGTTGAATTTGAAAGAGTTAAAAAATTTTAAACCTTCCACAGATGGAGTCAAGAGTGAAGATCAGCTTGTTCTGCACTCTGGGTCCTAGAAAACTAGCTATCCACAAGACAAAATAAATAAGATAAGAGTTCAGAGCTGGGAGTTCAGGTCAGTGTGACCATGCACCATGGCTACCAGAAACAGAATTAACCACAAGACAAATTGGATAGGGTTTGATTCTTTTTTTTATTGGATATTTTATTTACACTTCAGATGCCATCCCCTTTCCCCATTCCCCCCCCCTTAGAAAACCCCTATCCCATGCCCCCTTTTCCTTTTTGCACTTATACATTTTTAAAAAAATGTTAATCAAAGGCTTTATAAGTTTGGTATTGTTCAATCAGAGGTGTAACCCACTACCCAACCTAGATATATCAACTATCTTTGACTGGTGGAGATACATGAACATCTGCCTCCCTGTCTCCCCCCTCTTTCTCTCTCTCATCACCTAGCTTCTTCTCTCCTTCTCCTCCTCCTCCTCTTCTTACTCCTTCTCTTCCTCTCAGTACTCCTCCCACCTTAGCTCCTCCTATACATCACCCTTCCTGTTAAAATGAAACTTTTCTCTCAACATACAATTAGAGCATAATTATGCCAATTTGTACCAGTGAGGTACAAGATAGTCCTAATACCCAGTCTATCATTTTGTTGACTAAGCAGAACCTCTGTCATCTCTCCTAACTAAAACACTTAGTTCTGAACCTGGCTTTTTCCTTGGCTTTAGGATGAATGTCAGCTGACGACCATCCACTCAAATCTTTTCTCTTAAGGTAAATAGCCAGGATTGGCTATGAGGCTATAAGTTTTCAACCCCGTCAGAAATCCAGAATGACTGAGTTAACTATAATTGTGGGAAGCACAAAGCATAGCTTCTAAAACTTAGCCAATTTATAGAGACCGCTGAACACCTGGACACTCTTCTACTTCAAAACGTTGGAGCATCTGTTCTTCCGCCTTCTGGCCCAGGATCATCTGACAGACCTTAGTACTGCAGAATTATTAAGGGCTGATTACTCTGTAGATATATATCTAGGCAGATATAATCAGTCAACTATTCTGCAAGTGCGTCCTTTTCTGGACAATAATTTGTCTGTGGACGGAAAGAGGCAATTCTTGTCTAGTGACTGTCTCACCACAACTGGTGTAACTCCAAAGATGCTCAATTTCTTCTTAGAATTCAATATAGGAAGCTGTCAGGAGCAGGCAGGTCTCTAATCAAAATGAATATTAATACAGAAATGTTTGTCACATCAATTCTGTGGATTTCTGATGTTTTGAAAACCAACTATCCATGTAAGGTAATCTGGACTGTTGTCTGTTAACTCCTCTCAGCTATTTCTAAATAAAACATAGGAAACACCCTAACAATAAACTCCAAGCCATGAATTTGCTATAGTCCCTTAACTCAGAGGCTGTCCATCTCAAATCAGTTAAAAAAAGTTAAAGAAGGACTGGGTCTAAGCTTTGTATTCCTAAATGTGTTATACTGGTACAATGCCTATGAGAGTAGCAATATTCATCTAACTTTTATGTCAATAAGAAGCTCGTACCAATAAAAACCTTAAAATTTGTAATAAAAGTAAATTGGTGCCATTTAAGAATTTATATCTTTATCTTGGTAACAATTGTACAGATTTCTACTAATAGGTTATGGCTATGCAATAAATCCTAGCTAACCCTCTCTATTCCCACAAAGCCACTATTTTTCCCTAGAAAGACAGCCCAACATTTACCATCTTAGTCCCCAAGCCCAGGATATAGGGGCGCTGACTCTTCATTAGCTTCTTCAAGCTGATTATGGGCGTTGAGATATTAGAAGAGGAGTGTGTGTGTGTGTGGGGGGGAGGGCAAATTTATAAGCCTCTGATGCTGTGTCTTCACTGCATCCAGATGGAATTCCCGGACCTCAGAGGTTTGAGCAGGTCTGTCCAGCTTGCTTGATGAGTAGATACACCAAGGCTCATCATTCTGCAATATACAATTCTAAGGCTGGCTGTGGGATCCATGGAGCCTCCAGTATGTCTTGGGCGGAATCCGGGGTCCACACAACAGCTGACCTGGCAGAGGTCTGTTCCAGGCCTCAGATCCCGGAGAGGGCTAGGGTTTGACTCTTAACATGACCGTTTCTTGAACCCGTCACGGAAGCTGAACACTGGACAGGTACTTTCTATAGATACTTAATCATGATTTCCCCCCCTTGTCTCCCTGGGTTGCGGTTTTTCCCTTTAAAAAAGCTCTTCCTCTTCTCTAAGGGGGTCGTACTTCATTGCTTGCCTCTGCGTAGGACAGGCTAGAAGTGCGACCTCAACACGTTGAAATCAAATATACCTCTTGTTAATTACATCAAGTTCGGTGTCTTGCAGTTATTGGGGTGGCCGTGAATTCCCGTGGGTTGAGAGGGGGTTTCTCCCTTCCTGGCGGGCCTTACAAATTCAATCCATGAGGCTGGATGTCTCAGGTGATCTTCAGTATACATCAGAATCTCAAAGAAGCAGGATGTATGACCTTGCCAATGAGAATGAAGGCAAGCAGATAAAAAGCAAAAGCTGCTATCGATAATGTTCTTTCTATCGGCTACTACCAGAGTGTATCCTAGATTTAGGGTGGGACGTCCACCTTCAAATGATCCAATTAAAAAAAATCCCTCACAGATCTGTCCGGGTGCTTGGGGTTTTTTCTAGTTCTAGATCTAGACAAGTTGACAACTAAGAATAGCCTTCACAGGTGGCAACTGACCCACATCTCTAAGAGATGCAGAAGGCACACTGGATGGCAGACAGTATTGTCATGGGTGTCAGAGAACTTCGTCTGGAAGAGAGTTTCACAAGCTTTTATTTGCAGACTGGCTGCCTTGGGACCTGCAGCAACCTTGGTTTGTTGTTTCATCACTGTCCTACCATGGACTTGGGACTCCAGGGTTGTGTATGAGGATCTTGCTTTCTTCCATATTTCTCTCAGTTCTTCTGTTGTACTATGAATCTCAGGTGCAATCATCTGACAGGTTTGCCTCCACCATGGTGGAAGGAGTTATTAAGATTGATTAATAAGGATTTAGTTGATTGATTCTGTTTTGCCTCCACCTATCCAACAGACCCTACTCAATAAAACGAAAGGAAAGACAATAAAACCAAAGAAAGCAGAGAATGATTTTCATAGCTTACATATGAGTCCGTAGGAAATGGATTTAAATTTTTTTTTTTTTTTTTGGTTTTTTCGAGACAGGGTTTCTCTGTGTAGCCCTGGCTGTCCTGGAACTCACTCTGTAGACCAGGCTGGCCTCGAACTCAGAAATCCACCTGCCTCTGCCTCCCAAGTGCTGGGATTAAAGGCGTGCACCACCACCGCCCGGCAAAATTTTTACTTTTTACTCTCCGATGATTTCGTACATCTCTATGATGTAGTTTGGTCATTTCTATTTTGTTTTATTACTTAATTTAATAATTTTTTCTTTTTCTTGAGAAATACATGAACATTGTGCATCAATATCATTCCTGCCACCTGCTTCAAATTCTTTCCTGTTCGCTTCCCAATTGCCAACCAATTTAAATTATTGTCACATGACTATACATATGTACATGTATACATATGCACACATGTATGCAAAGCCTACTATCTTAGGGTCTCTATTACTGTGAAGAGACTCCATGACCATGTGTGGTAGTTTGAATAAAAATAGCCCCATAGGCCCATAGGGAACAGCACTATTAGGAGGTGTGTTCTTGTTGGAGTAAGTGTGGCTTTGCTGGAGGAAGTACATCATTAGGGGATGAGCTTTGAGGTCTCAGAAGTTCAAGCAAGGCCTAGGCTCTCATTCCCTTCCTGCTGCCTGTGGATCAAGATGTAGAACTCTCAGCAACTTCTCCAGCATCATGTCTGTCTGTGTGCTACCGTTCTTCTTGCTATGTTGATAATAGGCTAAACCTTTGAAACTGTAAGCTGTCTCCAATTAAATGTTTTCCTTTGTAAGAGTTATTCTGGTCTTGGTGTCTCTTCACAGCAATAAAACTCTAACTAAGACACCGTGACAACTGACATCTCTATAGCCTTCAGTATTAATACTGGCTATGGACATTCACTCTGCAGCAGGACCATCGGCACCATCATGTTCCTCATGGCAGCAGGAACCATGGACCTTGACTTGGCCACTAGTGGCAGCACAGACCATGGACATATACCTGGACCTCTGGCATCAATTTTTTTCTGGAGCAGCAGCACTGACCATGGGCACCAGCATGTTTCCTGGCTGTAGTACAGATCACAGATACCATGGCCTCTGCAGTAGCATGAACCCTGGAGGTCTTTCCAAGAGTCAGGCCAGAAAACGAACTGTTCTTCATCTCAGACATTGTGACATTGTCAGAAACAGGGCCATCATGCAGCTGGGCAGCACATTGGGAGATATAGTCTGTGCAAGAGGGGAGGTGGAGTCACGATGACCAGGGCACCTACGTCTCTGGGAGCACAAGGCTATAGATAATGACATGCAACAGCCATGTGGAGCTCAGTACATGGATGAGAAACACCATAGCCAAGCTATTAATGCCCCCGCCCCCATCTTCTACCCTCACTGTCAGCCCCACAGCCATGGAGGGGGCTGCTGTGGCGGGAACCCAAGCCAGAGCCAGAGCATTGAGCTGCTTTGAGACATATGCAGAACCCACAGTATTTCTGGACCATTTAAAAAGACAGGTCTGATGGGAAGATGCTTTTAAAAAATAGTTTTATGACGTTGAAAGGAAAGATGGCAGAGCAGAGAGCAACTTGTGTGTGTGTGTGTGTGTGTGTGTGTGTGCCTGCGCACACACACATACATACATGTGAGAGAATGGTGAAACTAGAGGCTTAAAGGGTCTGGGACTGATGGGAGAGCATGGCTGCCACAGACAAACAATATAGCATTATGGAACAGAGCCTGTAACATGGAGCCTTTGCTTCTACTTGCCCTTCTGGAAGGAGAGTGCAGTACTATTGTGCTAGCCACAGGTTGCAAGCATAATGACTTGTGAGCCCCTGGGTTGCTGCACCAAAGACAGAGGTATGTAGCAGCCTGGAGCTCCTGTGGAAACCCTTCATTCTGGAGTAAGGCTGGCCCTCTGCTCTTTGGAAGGCTCACAGCCACAGCTGCAGCCCCTCCTGCTTGCTCTTCTGGGATGAGGGGAACTTAGGGCCTACAGGCTGCAAGCAAGCACAGTGGACAGTGGTTCCATTTTCCTCTGTGGGGCTGGGACTGAGGAAGGTTGGATGGTGTGTAGTAGCCTGAAGCTCTTGAAGATCCTGTCCCTGAATGCCCTGCCTCGACTCAAGATCACCCTGACTCTGGGCAACGTCATGAGGTGAATGATGGTCAAGTATTTATGATACTTCAGAAACAGGAAACCTTGAACCAGATCAGTGTCTCATTGCAATGAATATTTGCATGTAAAGCTGTTTGGGGGAAAAAAAACCAAAAACCAAACCAAACCAACCCCCCCCCAAAACAAAACAAAACAAACAAACAAACAAACGACCCCAAAACATTATGTGACACACTGAAGTTTGCAATGCTTTTATGGTATTGACAAACAGAAGCAAATATTGACATGTTACAAAGTAAACAATTTGTTTTTATGGCTGGGCCAGACTTAACACTCTCCTCAGCAGTAGGAGAAGGAAAGCTGCCCAGACCAGAAATAGAAAGGTGATTTTTTTAAATGGTAAATAGACAAGTGGTTTAAGCAAAAAGGAATTTTGCAGTTATTTTTGTGATCATAGGAAAGGTACATGTTATGGGTTTATGATCAGACAGTTAATGTACTGTGAAATGTTTTATAGTCAATGAATTCTTGGGACAATGGAAATAACTTACAATATATAATTCATAATAGTGTTGAGAAAGAACCAGCCAAAAAACCAAGTTGACCTCTAGTAGAGACATCATCAAAATCTAACATTGTTTAAAAAGTAAATGTGTGGGAAGCAGCTCCGCTCTCTCCATTACAAGATGGCACTTGGCATAGGCATTGCTTGAGAGAAAAGACAACTCCATATATGGAGTTGTGTGCACTGAGAGGTATGGTTACCTGATCACCCCACCTCGCATCATTGAGAATGGTCAATCACCAGTGACTTCATGGCAGTTGCTGATAGGATCAAGGCAATGCTTATAAGGGGCTGCGGGAGCTGGGGAGAGGGACAAAAGAAAAGGGGAAGAGAAGAGAAAGAGAGAGCTGTACAGGGATAGCTGAATAAACTGCTTGAAGAAGAACACGGTTGCCGTTGCCTTATTCCGCGGGTCGGACGTGGGTAGCGACATAAATGGAGCCAATTGTCCCTTAACAAGGTCATATCAATGAACAAACCATCAACAGAGAGCTGGGAAAGATGGAGTAACAGAGACTGTGAGGTGGAGAGAGGTGGGGCTAAAGATGTGAGGAGGGCTGGCAAGGTGGTTGACTTTATGGGTTATTTTATTTATTTTTGATTCTTTCAAGACTTTAGTTTCTCTCTCTCTCTCTCTCTCTCTCTCTCTCTCTCTCTCTCTCTCTCTCTCTGTATCTAAGTGCAAGTGCTCATAGAAACCACAAGAGGATGTTGGTTCCCCTAGACCTACAGTTACAGGCTGTTTTAAATGGTTATGTGGGTGGGTGGTTAGAACCACACCCCTGTCCTCTGCAAGAGCATCAATGGCTCTGAACTGCTGAACCTTCTCTCCAGCCTGGAAACATTTATTTTTATTGCATAAAAATGTAGAACTGTCAGTCAGTTTACTACTGATCTGGGAAGAATAAATCTGTGAAGAATATCATACGTGATGACAGTGAAAATATATTGATAAGGCTATCAGTGATTTATGTAAGTTGGAACACTAAGAAAATCTCCAGAGCTGAAAGAGATTCTTTGTGCATCCTTAGTTATCAGAACTCTAATCTGTAGGCTTAGACTTTTCTAAGTTTACTTTATTTAGGGTTCTAAAATGCTTCAAGCTCCCTTCTAGCCCACTGACCACAGGAAGGGGAAAAAGAAAGTTTATAGGAAAATGGGGTTGTGAACCTGTTTAGAAGTGGTTCTTTGGGGCTATTCCACTTTTCATTGTCCAGTACCAGCAGTCCAGTTCAATAAGAAACACCAAACATGAACCAGTAGCAGTGGCTTAATCCAGCAGAAACTGCAAGGCTCCTCTGAATTGGCAGTCAGTGGAAGCAGCAAGAATCAGCCAGAATACCACAAGAACTTCTTTGGCATGTTTCTCTCCATGAACTGAAGCTCAGTGAAGCCCAGTGATGCCCACCCAAGCACCGCACAATGTCGCAATGCAAAAGCTCCCTCTCACTGGTCACAGGGTTCCATTTATACTCTTTCCAAATATCACACTCCCTCTCAAGCGTCCGCTCCAGCAAAATATAGCATGTCCTCTCATGTGTCTGTTTCAGCAAAACATCCACTTAAAATCATGAGACACAACTGAGTTTCCAAAGAAACTAGAAATTCCCACTTCACTAATCTAGGGACACATCCCTAAAACAAACAAACAAAACAGCAGCAACAACAACAACACAAAACCATTTAAAATCTTAGCAACTTTCTCTAGGGTAACTCCATACTGATGTTAAGAGGATTATCAGCTGGGAAATTAGAATCTGCTAATGAGTAGAGGACACAAAAGAATCCCACAGATCTACGACATCCACTGGTCTGCAAACAGAAACACCCAGAGGCATCATTTGTATTCCTTTCCATCACATCCCCCTCCCATCTCTACAGTCTCCATCCTCACAGGGCATAAGGTTCTGTTGTATTTTGTGATTGCTAATTGGAAAAGAGGAAGCTATCTAGAGACACAGTGGGTACATTTAGGGGATTTTGGTTCAGAAACATTGGACTGTCTCAAATAATGGAGCTGTATTTCCAAATTACCTGTGTGGCTAGAAAGGAAACGGGCCTCATAGGAAGAAGAGCTAATCACACAAAAACAAAGGGAGCCACGCTGAAGCCACTATTAGCAGGGCATTCTGGAAAGGAGAGCCATTCGGGATTGAAGACTGTTCTGGGCAAACAGGTTTTAATAAACCCTTGATGGCTCATTCTTGGTGGGGCTCTCTCTGGTTTCACTTTTTCTAAGCTACTGTCCCTTTGTACAATGTTGAACATTTTGTTTGCTGGAAAATTTCTGTCTACTCATAACTTGGTTCTTTCATGCTTCCTCTTTATTATTACATTTTACTGTTCTTTTTTTAAATGTTAATCTCACAATGCTACGAATTGTGCATTTTTCTGTATTTCACACTAATGCTCCTGAGGAAGGTATTTTGGTGGGCCTACATAGTCACCATGATTACAGGTCTTCCGAATAGGTCAATGTATTGTGAGGTGCCTATCCTGGCCCAAAGAGCTATAAACAACAC
>NC_047677.1:19089963-19227463 GCF_011762505.2 Arvicanthis niloticus
GTATATATTTGTGTGTATATGTTTATATGTGTATATATACATGTATATATATGTATATATAGTCTATATTTTTTATTATCAAATCATAATTTTTACTTTTTAACACAGGGGTTATAAACAGAAAAATGCAGGATGTGGGGAAGGGGATGACACAGGAGCATAGGTGTTCAGGGGGAGTACAGATATCTTTCAGAACAGGGTATCAGCTGGGTAAAGGTTCAGGGGACAGGTTACTATGACTCTGCCTGTGATTCACTTGTCCTTATCTAAGTTGGTACTATCTGCCAAGGCTGCCTATTTACAAGGTCTATGACTACTCAGGCTGGTAAATTTCCACAAAAGCTGTCTGTTTACAATACCTTATAGCCATCAGTTTCAGTGTTTGTCTGCAGAGACCCAAGACTTTGTGTTAGCAGGCATGTATGTCAGGCCGATTGCTGATTTTAGGCTTATGGTTGATTTTAGGCCTTCGGTGTATAAGCAGGGCTGCCCCTGACATCTCCTCCCCTCTCCATGTATAGAGGGGCCTTGGCAATTCTAATCCTGCCAAGGCGGGGATAGAGGCCTCACCTCCAGTAATTAAACGGAATCTTGTAATGGCCTCAGAGAACATTTTAAATTCCTTCTTAAATGCTAATGCTAAAGAAGTTCTCTTGGTATAAGGACTCAAGGACAGCTTTTTTTTTAAACATATTTTTTTTGATTCTTTGGAAATCTCACATCAAGTACCCCAATCTCACTCATTTTCCCCTCCTTCCATATCTTCCTTTAATCTTTGTAACCCTCCCCCGCCCCCTCTCTCCATCTCACCAACCTCTCTGGGTTTTCTAAATCAAATTTAAAGGGATATTAAATATGAATATCATTGTTTTGTCATAGGTCTTTCCCCTTCATCCATTGTGCTCTGACTCTATGCTACATATGCCTGGTGTAGGCTCAACTTCTCACTAATGAGACCACTTAATGTACTGCCCTGAAGGGACAATTTTGAGTACGAGAGCTGGTGCTCTTAGTAGGTGAGGACGACGTGTACAGCATAGGACTGCCTCCAGAAAACCGGAGTGTGTCTGTCCTATTCAGAGCTCCCTTCATGCTGGGCCTGTTTCAAGTCCTAGAAATCACGTGGCTGAAGAGCTGCAGTGTTCTGAACCTCCTTGCATTCTTGATCAATGGGTTCCATCTCTGTCAGTGATGGTGACAGCTGCTAGCATGTTTTCCAACCCCGTGCACTCCATGTTGAGCAGCCTCAGAACCCAGCATCTGCAGTAGTGAACACTGGATGAGGCTGAAGGAAAGCACAAAACAACAGGAACGTTTTGCATCTGTTATCAAGTGTGCCTTCCACTCTGCCCCTAGACCATCCACACTCTCTTTGCTATGTTGCTCTCCTACTCTCAGCCAGTATTTCATTCATTCTCATTTCTCCTCAACATCATCCCATTGTCACTATTCTATACATACATACATACATACATACTACATACATACATACATACATACATACATGCATACATACACACACAATACATACATACATACATACATAATACATACATACATACATGCATACATACATAATACAAACATACATACATGCATACATACATCCAAACATACATACATACATACATACATACATACATACAAACATACAAACATCCAAACATACATACATCCAAACATACATACATCCAACCATCCAATCATCCAACCATCCAACCATCCAACCATCCAACCATCCAAACATCCAAACATCCAACCATCCAACCATCCAATCATCCAACCATCCAACCATCCAACCATCCAAACATCCAACCATCCAACCATCCAACCATCCAATCATCCAACCATCCAACCATCCAACCATCCAAACATACATACATACATACATACAAACACATACATACATCCAAACATCCAAACATACACACATACATACAAACAAACATATATATATATACATACATGTGTTGCTTGTTTCACCAAGAAAAAGAGAGAACTCTGTTTTCCTCCCACAAAATCTAATAGAATCTGAACACACACACTTTCAGTGCTACCACGTGGCATAGCTTTAGAGAATGTACATTACACTCCATAGTCTATGTTAACAAAACCTTCTGGAATCTTGTCAATAGCAATGCACTGTCTCCTAGTGTCTCCACACTTTCATCTCACATTTCGCCTTTGGTCATTTCTTCTTGTTTTGGTTCTTTTATAAACTCTTGTGACAACCACCGTTGACTTCCGAGTGACAACTCTTTCCTGTGCTCAGATGTTACCTGATGTCGCTCTGCCAGTTTGGCTCATAGATCCCCAACTGCCTCCTTCCCAAAGCTTCCTGTCTCAAGCTCTGGCCCTCACTTTCCAGTTTCTTAGTGGATTCACTTCTCAGTTTTCTCATTTGTAAAATATGAAAGAAACTTTTTATCTTAAGGTGGTTTGGATGACTTAAAATTGAATCAGGCCAAGTCCTCAGAGAATGTGTTTTATGAGTGACTGATGTGAGTTGGTAAATGTGCTGCTTTTATTTAGTATTACAGTGTCCCAAGTTATTCTTTTTTGAGATAGGGTCTCACGTATCCCAGACTGGCCTCAAATTCACTATGTATTATGGGAAATCCTTGAACTTCAGATGGTTCTTTCTCCACCTTGTGGAGCCAGCTTGGCAGATCAGCTCCAAACTCAGGAAAATGTCAAATGTAGGTGTCATCTGTTGCCATGACAACCCTGCATACCTTCCCAGAACCTGCTTCTTACACTCACCTGCCATCACAGCCTAAATAAAAAGCAGACTTTTCCCCACCTTCAACCCCCTTTTCTCTTTTCTTTCTCTCTCTCCTCTTTGTCTCTGTTCTTTCCTAATAAAATGTCTGCTATGTGGAACTGTTTTGGCCTGTTGTGGTCTATCTGGACAGGAGCCGCCATTCAACACACCTTGGAGGTTTCAGGTGTGTGCCACCATGCTCATTCTATGTCCTATGTATTTTACTTGATTATTATTTTTCTGTCCACACCATATGAATGATTTCTTTTAGTCTTTTTTTACTTGAAATCTCAGTTATACCAAGGCTCCTAAAATTTGTCTCTAACTCCTGTCCTGAGTTTCAGGTTCTTACGTCTTATTATTTGCTTAGAATCCCCACTTTGATGTCCAACAGGTACTAGACTCTTGACACATCCAAAGTAAAATAATTGGTCACTCATGTCACCCAAACTCCTCCCCTCTATCACTTCCTCTTTCCTCAGACACTCTCATTGCAGTTAACAATATTGCATCTCACCCAGTCACTTAGACCAAAAGCCCAGTAATTGTCCTCACTTGTCATCTAATGTGTAGCCGTACCTCATGGAAGGGCTCTGCTCTGAGCTTACACATCACTTGCTTTGCTTCCAATTTGGTCCAAGCTGTCACCATTTCTTATTTCTTCACAGGGCTCATCTAGCAGGCACCTTCCACCACTTTGCTGATGAAAATTGTTCATTGGTGTTCTGTTGCATAGAATAAAGCTTCCAAATTCAAAATCTGAAGGCTCTCATTTGTTCAAGCTTCCCATGGCATGATCTGCCACTCTTTTCCTTATTCTTACCATAATGAGCCTTACTTCAATATACCCAGCTTCTCTTTGTGTTTGACTAAGATTGAGACTTGCTTTTCTCTCTTCCTGGGACATTTGCTTTCTTTTTTCATCTTCTCAGACCAGCTTGATTTTGTGATTCAAGGCCTTGCTTAAGTATTCCTCATGCAGACCACCTGAAGACCTACCAAACCCCTCTCCTCACTATATAATCCCTTCTTATTTTTACTTAAAATACTCATACTATTTGCTTGTCAACACTTTTTTAAAAATTTTCCCTCACTATAATAAAAGTTAAAAGATTCCAAGGGATTTTTGTACTTACCATGGCTTTCCCTGTGGTTATTACAGTACCTGGCACACACACAGTAAGCATTCAGTGAATTTATTTTATGAATGAATGAATCCCATTTTCTGTGGTACTCCCAAAAGACTCTGCAGAATGAGACAACCTTGTCTCCTTACTCTTCTCTTGCTTTGGGAAGAATTCAGGTTCCTTGTTTTTCTCATCAGTGATTAAATTGTTCTTGCCTGGACATTTTTGAGTACAGGATAGCTTCAGTTGCCTTCATCTGAAGGCAACATTATAATCAAACGCTCTTATCTGAGCTCTTGTCTATTGAATTGGCCAATACACACAGGTACGTCACAAGAGGCTGTGGTATTTACTGATGTGCTTACTAGTTTTAATAGTTTAATAGTTGGGTGTTATGATCCAGTTCCAGCTCGCTTCCTGTTCGCACTTGACTTTCTTCATCTGAGAGCTTGTTTCTTCCCCCCATTGACCTTTTCTTCATCCTCTGTGGTGCCTGTTTGTGTATGGCTGCACCACAGTGTGTGATCATCTAAAGTGAATGCTCCCTGGCCTGTCATTTTGGATAACCATCACATTTCAATTTTGAGAAAAACATTTCATGACACAGCTAGGACAAAGTTAGAATTTATTTATTTTGTTTCTTAGCTCAATCCTCAATAGCAATGAACTAAATTAATGAAACGTGGTGAACTGGGACTTGAGGTTGATCAGCATGGGCTCTGATTTCAATGATGCCCCATATCTATTAGGATGGGCAGTATTTAACTTCTTTGAGTCTCAGCTTATGTTTATTGTTGTTAACATGAATAATCATGTAAATACATGCCAGGGTGAAGATGTACCAGATGGCTGTTATTGTTGTGTGAACTACAACTCTCTGTGACCTTACCTGATGACAATAAATTCCAGGGGTAGAGAGGTGGCTCAGCCGTTAAGAGCACTGACTGCTCTTCTTCTTCTTCTGTTTTTTTCATTTTTTTATTGGATATTTTATTTACACTTCAGATGCCATCCCCTTTCCCCATTCCCCCCCCTTAGAAAACCCCTATCCCATGCCCCCTTTTCCTTTTTGCATTTATACACTTTTTTAAAAAAATGTTAATCAAAGGCTTTATAAGTTTGGTAATGCTCAATCAGAGGTGTAACCCACTACCCAACCTAGGTATATCAACTATCGTGAACATCTGCCTCCCTGTCTCCTCCCTCTTTCTCTCTCTCATCACCTAGCTTCTCCTCTCCTTCTTCTCCTCCTCCTCCTCTCCTTACTCCTTCTCCTCCTCTCAGTACTCCTTACACCTTAACTCCTCCTACATATCACCCTTCTTGTTAAAATAAAACTTTTCTCTCAAAATACAATTAGAGCATAATTATGCCAATTTGTACCAGTGAGGTACAAGATAGTCCTAATACCCACTCCATCATTTTGTTGACTAACCAGAATCTCTGTTATCTCTCCTAACTAAAACACTTAGTTCTGAACCTGGCTTTTTCCTTGGCTTTAGAATGAATGTCAGCTGAAAACCATCCACTCAAATCTTTTCTCTCAAGGTAAATAGCCAGTCCCCACTCCTCTTCTAATATCTCAATGCCCATAATCAGCTTGAAGAAGCTAATGAAGAGTCAGCGTCCCTATTCTCTGGGCTTGGGGACTAAGGTGGTAAATGTTGGGCTGTCTTTCTAGGAAAAAGTAGTGGTTTTGTGGGAATAGAGAGGATTAGCTAGGGTTTATTGCATAGCCATAACCTATTGGGTAGAAATCTGTACAATTATTATCAAGATGAAGATATAATTTCTTAAATGGCACCAGTTTACTTTGATTACAAATTTTAAGGTTTTCATTGGTACGAGCTTCTTATTGATATAAAAGTGAGATGAATATTGTTACTCTCATAGGCACTGACTGCTCTTCTAGAGGTCTAGCAACCACATGGTGACTCACAACCATCTGTAATGAGATCTGATGCCCTCTTCTGGTGTCTCTGAAGACAGCTACAGTGTACTCATATACATAAATAAATAATTCTTTTTTAAGAAGTTCTTTAAAAAACCCAAAAATTCTATATAGAGTTAGGCATTTTTTTTTTATTCGATCTTTCATTTACACTTCAGATACCATCCCGTTTCCCCATTCCCCCCCTTAGAAAACCCCTATCCCATGCCCCCTTTTCCTTTTTGCATTTATACATTTTTTTAAGAAATGTTAATCATAGGCTTTATAAGTTTGGTATTGTTCAATCATAGGTGTAACCCACTACCCAACCTAGATATATCAACTATCTTTGACTGGTGGAGATACATGAACATCTGCTTCCCTGTCTCCCCCCTCTATCTCTCTTTCATCACCTAGCTTCTCCTCTCCTTCTTCTTCTCCTCTTCTTACTCCTTTTCTTCCTCTCAGTACTCCTCCCACCTTAGCTCCTCCTACACATCACCCTTCCTGTTAAAAGGAAACTTTTCTCTCAAAATACAATTAGAGCATAATTATGGAGTTAGGCATTTTTTACTCATTAGTATTTTTGAACCAGAATTTATTCGTTTTTTTTTTTTCTTTTAAACCAAGAGAGTATAACTTTGTTCAGTATCACCCCCATTCTCACTCTTAGAATTGCCTAATCTATTTTATTTAGAAAAATGAAAACAATATTTTTACAGTTTGAAGATGTTACTTATCATGACAAAACTGAGAGCTATAATTTATCTCAATGTTTGGAAGAGAATGAGACGTGTATAGATGTGAGGTATAGAATATATACATTTCATGACTAGATCTTCAGCTGCTTCGGAATATAGTGAGACATGCAGCTGTGAAGCTTGACTTTTTTTTTTTTTTTTTTTTTTTCAAGATCAGAGAGTTGGGATGTCTCTGAGAATTGTAGCCAAGAGTTGGAATATTTTGAAATGATCATGCCATGAGCAAATTGATACAGGACTATTTACAGTAGTTACGTTGCAGAACCATGCCAGGTGTCCATCAGCAGACAGGTGGAAGAGCTGTGTTGGTTTCTTCACTCCTGTGGGAGAGTTGAGGTTTTCTTCTACTTATATAGAAGTCCAACATTGCTTCTAGCTGTCCTTCCTCAATTTCTCTCAGGTACTGTCTTATTTATTTCCTAATGAATTTCCGGTATAGAAATCTGTTTCTGTGATTGTTCTTATGCATCTTGGCCTGAGACAAAAGAACCCTTGGAAAATTTTATGATAAAAAGAATACAACCCAAACCAAGTGACTGAAATTGCGTTTAAAGAAGAGGATAAATTTAAAAAATATTCATAAAGTAGAGTGAGCAGAACCAACTCCTCTGTCTGTCTTTGTCACACTCTCTCTGTCTCTGTCTCTCTCTGTCTCTGTCTCTCTCTGTCTCTCTCTGTCTCTGTCTCTGTCTCTCTCTCTTTCTCATTGTGGTTAGGGATTATGATCAGGATGAGCAACGAAGAAGATGAAGAAGATGAATTTTAGAATAGCCTCCTGTGTTATGATTTAAAATAACTAGGTGGTGGGAGGTCCCTGAAGGCTTTTCTGGAAAAACAATCCCAATGAGGGAAAAATGCAACTGGGTTTAGCTCTATATGGGTAACAAGTATTGGTCCAAGACTTCTTGTAGGTTGTCATGAGCTCATTTGCTTTATTTTATTTTTTTGTCCATATCTAAGCATAGCACAATTTTGAAAAAAAAATCAGAAAACAATGAACTCAGACCCGTGATTACATGTTTACATTGAAGCTCTTTACCCAGTACATATGGCTCCATCCATAATATGGGTTCTTGCTGACTCAGAAACAATGTTCATGACAAGGGTCTAGGGAAAATGACTGAGGTAAATCTCATATAAGGGTGGGTTTTATGGCCTAGAAGTAATACTCAAGGCTTTGGAAGGAAAGAGTTAGAAAGAAAGGAAAGGGAAACATAAATTCTGGGAGATATAGGAAGAGCCTGGCTTACGAGACAGCAAAGGACCCCCAGGTTGTAAGCTACATCCCTTCCCAGTAGAAGTTTCCTGCTCAGGCCCTCCTTCCTTCTGCCTCCCATGACTATTTTGTTCCCCCTTATAATTGGGACTCAAGCACCCTCCCTTAGGCCTTCCTTCTTGTTTAACTTCTTTAGGTCTTTGGGGTGCATTATGAATATTCTGTACTTTTGGGGTGATATCCACTTATCAGTGAGAACATATCATGCATGTTTGTCCTTTGGGATCTGGGTTACCTCACTCAGGATGATATTTTCTAGGTTTATCCATTTGCCTGCAAAGCTCATGATGTCCTTGATTTTAATAACTGAATACTATTCCATTGTGTAAACGACCACATTTTCTGTACCTATTCTCTTGTTGAAGTACATCTTGGTTGTTTCCAGTTTCTGGCTCTTATGAATAAAGCTGCCATGAAAGTATTTGAACAAGTGTCCTTTTGGGATAGTGGAGCATCTTTTGGGTATATGCCTATTTTCAATTTTCTGAGAAACCACCAGATTGATTTCCAGATTTGTTGTACAAGTTTGTAATCCCAACAGCAATGGAAGAGTGTTCTCCTTTCTTCACATTCTTGCCAGATTGAGCTAGCACTTGAATTTTTGGTCTTAGAAATTCTGATTGGTGTAAGGTGAAATATCAGAGTCATTTTGAATCTTGAACATTTCTTCAAGATCTTCTTGGTGGTTCCTCAGAAAACTGGACATAGCATTACCTGAGGATCCAGCTATACCATTCCTGGGCATATACCCAGAAGATGCTCCAACATATAACAAGGACACATGCTCCACTATGTTCATAGCAGCCTTATTTATAATAGCCAGAAGCTGGAAAGAACCCAGATGTCCCTCAACAGAGGAATGGATACAAAAAATGTGGTACATTTACACAATGGAGTATTACTCAGCTATTAAAAATAATGAATTTGAGAAATTCTTAGGTAAGTGGATGGAACTAGAAATTATCATCCTGAGTGAGTTAATCCAATCACAAAAGAACACACATGGTATCTACTCACTGATAAGTGGATATTAGCCCCAAAGCTTGGAATAGCCAAGACTCAACTCACAGACCACATGAAGCTCATGAAGAAGGAAGACCAAGTGTGGATGCCTCGGTTCTACTTAGAAGGAGTAACAAAAATACTCAAAGAAACAAATATGGAGACAAAGTGTGGGACAGAAACTGAAGGAGGGGCCGTCTGGAGACCATTCCACCTGGGTATCCATCCCATGTACAGTCACCTAAGCTAGACACTGATGTGGATGGCTGGAAGTACATGCTGACAAGAACATGATATAGCTGTCTCCTTAGAGGTCTGCCAGAAACTGACACATTCAGAGGACAAAGCTCACAGCCAACCACCAATATGATCAAGGGTTTCCCAATGGAGAAGTTAGAGAGAGGACTGAAGGAGCAGAAAGGGTTTGTGACCCCATGAGGAGAGCAACAATACCAATCAACCAGAGCTCCTCAGGGTCTAAACCACCAGCCTGGAGCACATAGGGAGGGACCCATGACTCTAGCTGTATATGTAGGGGAGGATGGCCTTGTCGGGCATAGGTGGCAGAGGAGATTCTTGGTCCCATGAAGGATGAACACAGAGTGTGTCGGGGGGGGGGGATGTGAGGGTGGGGAGGGGGTAGTGGGGGTGGGGGGTAGGTGGGGCACAGCCTCATAGAAGCATGAGGAGGGGGGATGGGATAGGAGGTTTCTGGGTGGTGGGGGGAAGTGGGGTAAGGGGATAAAATCTGAAATGTAAATATAATACACAATAAAAAATTTTTAAAAAGAGAACTCTCTGTTTATCTCTGTACCCCATTTTTAAAATTGGGTTTTTTGGTTTTTTAGTCTAACTTCTTGTGTTCTTTATAGCCCTCTGTTGGATGTAGAGTTAGTGAAGATTTTTTTCTAATCTGTAGGCTTCAGTTTTGTCCTATTTGATCCAAAATTGATCCTGTCTAAAAGAAATGCAGAGACAAAGATGAAGGACTGAAGGATTGACCAACTAGTGACCAGCCCAACTTGAGCACTATCCCATGGGCAAGCACAAATCCCTGATTCTATTAGTGATGTTATGTTATCCTTGTAGACAGGAGCCTGGCACAGCTGTCTTGAGAGGATCTACCAGCACCGGACTGAGAGAGATGCAGATATCTACAGCCAAACACTGGACAAGGTCAGGGTCCCCTGTGGAAGAGTTAGGGGAGGGATTGAAGGCACTGACGGGGACGGCAACCCCATAGAAGGACCAACATTGTCAACTAATCTGGGCCCCTGGGAGCTCCCAGAAACTGAGATACCAACCGAAGAGCATACATGGAACGGTTCAAAGCCCCCAAAGCATTTGTAGCAGAGGGGTGCCTTGTCTGGCCTCAGTGAGAAAAAATGTGCCTAATCCTTCAGAGACTTGATGCACCAGAATTGGGGGGATACAAAGGGTAGGCTGCCCTCTCAGAGGTGAAGGGAAGGAAGGATGGGGAGAGAAATTCTGTGAGAGGAGACTGGGAGGGGGAGCAGCATTTAGGATGCAAATAAATTACTTAATAATAATAAAGAACTGTTTTTTAGTATCTGCCTCTCTGTCTAACTACCTATATATAGGAAAATTTTTACCTGTAGGCTTCATATCTGTGATTTAGACAACTATGGATTGAAGATATTTAAAAACCATTTTTGCGCTTCTTGAAAGTTTATTCTTGCCTTGTCATTGCAGCATGAACTTTGTAGTATATGATGCTAAGATTGTATTAAGTATAATGAATAATGTAGGGGTATATGGGAGGATACACACAGGTTATGTGAAAATATAACAAGTTTAAGGAAAAGTTGAGGTAGATTTTGGTATCCATGAGATTTCCTTTGTATACCAGGGGTTTGTGTGTGTGTGCATGTGTGTATTAGTCAGGGTTCTCTAGAGTCACAGAACTATTGGTAGTCTCTATATAGTTAGGGAATTTGTTGATGACTTACAGTCTCTAGTCCAACTCCCCAACAATGGTCAGCAGCAGCTGTGAATGGAAATCCAAGGATCTAGCAGTTGCTCAGTCCCATAAGGCAAGCAGGTGAAGAAGGGCAAGTCTTCCTTCTTCCAATGTCCTTATGTAGGTCTTCAGTAGAAGGTGTGGCCTGAATTAAAGGTGTGTACCAACACGGCTGGATCTGGGACTTGCTTTGTTACAGATGACCTTGAACTCGAGATCTCCCTGTCTTGATCTCCTGTGATTCATAGGCAATATGCCTCAAGATCTCCATGCCAAGATCCAGGTCAGAAACTTGTATCTCCCAGTTTCAAGATCAAGATCACAGGTGAGCCTTCCAATTCTGGATAACAGTTCATTCCAGATATAGTCAAGTTGACAACCAGGAATAGCCACTACACTGTGTGTGTGCATATGTTTGTGTGTGTGCATGTGTATGTGTGTGTATAACATTCTTGTATGTATTTAATATGTATAACACAAATGCTATTAAGTATATATATATGCACATTTAGACCCTGACTGAGTTACCCCTCTAAGCTCATACAATACCTGGAAATTGGTTCCTACAGGCTTTTCTTTCTCTGAGGAAGCAGTACCCTGGGCAGCAAGCACATACAGCTAACGAAGCCAGTGCTAAACCCCTTTCCTACCAGCCAGGACTAAGAAAGGACATTGAGGATATAGATGCAAGGTATGAGGAGTGGCAACTTTGCTGACTCCCACGAACTCCCACTCCATTCCCCTCCCCTTTGCCTCTAAGAGGGTACTCTCCTACCCACCCACTCCCGTGTCATGTCTCTAGTAACTCCCTTCTCTGGGGTGTCAAGCCTCCAAAGGACCAAATTTCTCCCCTCAAAGAAGACCTCAGAAGATGAAATATGCATAATATATGAAATATGCATAATAATATTCCAAAATATGCATGCTCATGGATCAGTAGGATGAACATAGTAAAAAATGGCCATCTTACCAAAATCAATCTACAGATTCAATGCAATCCTCATAAAATTCCAACTCAATTCTTCACAGGGATAGAAAGACCAATTCTCAACTGCGTCTGGAATAACAAAAACACAGGATAACAAAAACAATTCTAAACAATAAACGAACTTCTGGGGGAATCGTCATTCATGACCTCAAGCTGTACTACAGAGCAATAGTGATAAAACCTGCATGGAATTGGTACAGAGACAGACAGGTAGATCAATGGAATAAAACTGTATACCCAGAAATAAAACCACACACTTATGGTTACTTGATCTTTGACAAAGAAACCAAAACCATCGAGTGGAAAAAAGACAGCATTTTCAACAAATGGTGCTGGTTCAACTGAGTGTCTGCATGTAGAATGTAAATTGATCCATTTTTTTAAATCTTCTTCTACAAAGCTTAAGTCCAAGTGGATCAAGAACCTCCATGTAAAACCAGATATGCTGAGTCTAATAGAAGAGAAAGTGGGAAAGAGCTTTGAACACATCAGCACAGGGGAAAATTTCCTGAGCCAAACACCAGTGGCTCAGGCTCTAAGATCAACAATGGACAAATGGGACCTCATAAAACTGAGAAGTTCTGTAAGGCACAAGACACTGTCAGTAGGACAAAACAGCAACCTACAGATTGGGAAAAGATCGTTACCAACCCTACATCCGATAGAGGGCTAATATCCAAAATATGCAGGCCCGGCTTTTATTGTAGTTAGGAAAATTCCAGGGAGGGATATGCACCCTTTTTACCTTTACTGGTCAGCTCTATCTCTAGAGGTCTAGCTGATTCTACAATTCGTTAGGCTCTGGAGACTTCTCAGGGGGTTTGTTATGCATTCTAGCTACCCATTCTTACTTTAGGCCAGATAACTACATGTCCTCGGATTGGCTGCCCGCAGCTGTGGTGGGCTGATCACAGGTTCCTGGATATGAGCTCTCTCATTTCTGGGAAACAGAAACTTATTGCCTACTTTTCCAAACTGCCAGTGTGCTGTCTGACAGCCTGGCTCTGGTTAACTCAGTCCTTTCCGTATTATTCAGAGTCATTTCAAAACCGTTGGAAATTTTGTTCTTTTTTTTTTTTTTAAACAGAAATTCATTGAAAAATGTTCTTATGAAACTCAAGTCATCAACTCAAACACATTGTAAAAGAAAATGTTATAGAGCAGAATCATACATACTTTAGTATGTATGAAAATTTGATCCACGGTGAAAATGATGATCAGAAAATATGAAAAAAAAAAATCCTCATTTTCCATGATTGAATCATCATGTCTCCATGGGAGCAGGAGCCATGCCTGTACAAGTGTTGCAGTTTATGACACGATAATTTTGAAGTTGAGGTGAGGAGTTTCCATGTTCATGGGCTGTGGGATGTGAAGTAGTACGTATGCAACAGGCACTTGCTTTGTGCTCAGAACCAAGGCTGCAGGCAAGTCCCATCCTGCAACGTAACCAAGTGCTGTCTGAGCAATTTGGGTTTACTCTACGCTGAGTCTTCAGTTAATTTTTGGTTGTGGTCCATTTAGCAACTTTTTCCTTTTGTTGTTTCTGTAGGTTCTCTTCAGTTATGGTTTGTCATGTGGGATCATGACCCATGGTTTAAGAAACTGGGGTAGAAAGGCCTTCTGACTTCTGGCTTTGAGCAGGCAATAAATGTTGTCTGTGTTTTATGTTTGCTGTTCCTAACGGTCAAGCAGTGAGTGGATGTTCTAGTGCCATGATCTATGTGAGCAGGGCTTACAGGCAATTGTTTTCCTTGCCAAAAAAAAAAAAAAAAAAAAAAAAAAAAAAAAAAAAAAGTCAACAAATAGAGCAGTTCTTTCTTTCTTTCTTTCTTTCTTTCTTTTTTCTTTCTCTCTCTTTCTCTCTTTCTTTCTTTCTTTTTTCTTTCTCTCTCTTTCTCTCTTTCTTTCTTTCTTTCTTTTTTCTTTCTCTTTCTCTCTTTCTTTCTTTCTTTCTTTCTTTCTTTCTTTCTTTCTTTTTTTCTTTTCACTTCAACAAATGACTGTCTAGGCCTTATATAAAGAGAGGGCATTTATTCTATTAGTGTGACTTATCTGAGTGTGGCTTTTTATTTGTTTGTAAATTATGACTACTTGTATGCATATATACACACACACATACACACACACACATACACACACATACACACACACATTACATACACATTTAGCATCTTAACATTTTTTTTTTTTTCAAATGCTCGTTTTATTTGCTGATTAGGCAAGTGGGTGTTAGTATAGTCTCCAGTTCTTTAGAAGCACATTTGATATGATAATTTGGTCTTTCATGATTCTTTCTCAGAGGCAACATTAGTCAGCATACTTACATGATAGATATACATTTGGACATACCCTTGTCATCTCCTTTACCTTTACAAAAAATGTGACTAGTCTTTCTTCTATTTTTTTTTTCTTTTTTTTCCACTAGTAATGAAACATGTAGGGAGACAGCTGGTCTCGATATGCTGTACTTTTATTTTTCACTTTTATCTTTACATTACAGTTCATTTAGGCTTGCACTCACACCAGCCCAAGATTTCTGGTTTTAAAGCATTTGTTATTACTGCAGGGAAACTATCCTTCATAACATTAAAAGCCAAGCATGTATAATATTTTGCTTAACTTTCATATCCTCTCTTGGTTTTCGGTTACTCTCTTAGTTCAAAGCTATCGTTATCAGAACATTGAAAAGGAGTAGGGCTATTTGCCAGAGATCTTCTGATAGTTCTTATCCAGGATCCTTGGGGTCCAGATATGCATTAGAAATCATGGTCGTTAGCTGTCGGAGTTGTGTGCTTTGAAGGGATTTAGGGGATGTCAAGAAGTACAGACAATGAACTTAACTATATTTGCGGCCCCACTCCACCCTAACTACCCAGTTTTGCTGCCGCCGTCCATGACCAAGTCACACTGAGTTTTGCTCTAAAGCTACAAATCTCTCATTTCTTAGGAGTTTGTTGCTTCCTGTTATTTTTGTTAATAGTGGAGGCATTGTTTGTGTGGTTATCCTCTTTTGGGTTTGTTGGAAGAGGATTACTTTCTTGCTCTTTCTGGGGCATAATTTCCTCCTTGTATTGAAGCTTTCCCGCTATTATCCTTTGTAATGCTGGGTGTATAAAAAGATATTGTGTAAATTTGGTTTTCACATGAAATATCTTGGTTTCTTCTCATTGTGTCCTGAATTTCTTGGATGTTTTGTGTTAAGAACTTTTTGCATTTTGTGTTTTCTTTGACAGTTGTGTCAATATTTTCTATGGTATCTTCTGCACCTGAGATTCTCTCTTCTATCTCTTGTATTCTGTTGGTGATGCTTGTGTCTGTGACTCCTGATTTCTTTCCTAGGTTTTCTATCTCCAGGGTAGTCTCCCTTTGTGATTTCTTGATTGTTTCTACTTCCATTTTTATGGCCTGGATGGTTTTGTTCAATTCCTTCACCTGTTTGGTTGTGTTCTCTTGTAATTCTTTCAGGGATTTTTGTGTTTCCTCTTCAAGGGCTTCTACCTGTTTACCAGTGTTCCCCTCAATTTCTTTGAGAGTGTTATTTATTTCCTTCTTAAGGTCCTCTATCATTGTCATTAGAAGTGATTTTAGATCTGACTCTTGCTTTCCTGGTGATATGGGGAATTTGGGACTTTCTAATATGGGAGAACTAGGTTCTGATGATGCTGAGTTCCTTGGGTTGCTGATGCTTATGTTCTTGCCCTTGCCTTTCGCAACCTGGATCTCCTTGGTGCTACCTGTCCTGTCTCTGACTGGAGCCTGTCTTTCCTATTATCTTGGTTGTGTCAGAACTATTTGGGGTGGGTGTTGCTGCTAGGGTTAGAGCTGAGGCCCAAGATCTGCTCAGTGCTCAGGTGGAGACAGGAAGGAACCAGTGCTCCGGGCTAGGAGTGAATTCCTGGGTCCCTGTGAGTCCTGGTTACTCCTTGTTTGGGGCGAGTGTTGCTGTTTCCTTACCTGAAATACTGCCTGGGTTAGAGCTCCTGGGAGCCCAGCTTCCTCTGGGTTTTGTGAGATTGGGTGCAGAGTTGCCACCCCGTGACCCGTTCAGTGCTCTGGCCCAGACTGGAAGTTGCATCTTAACATTTTTCAAGTTTATTTTTTAACTTTTTCACTTTATATCCCTCTCATTGTCCCACTTTTGGTCACCCACTCCCAGAATTCTCCCATGCCCCCTTCATTTCTCCCCTGAGTGGGTAGGGGCTTCCTGGGGGTACTCCTCCCACCCAGGCATTTCAGGTCTCTGTGTGGCTAGGTACTTCCTCTCCCACTGAGGCCAGACAAAGCATACCAGCTAGAAGAACATATCCCACATACAGGCAACAGTTTTTGGAATAGCCCCCTCTCCAGTTGTTTGAGACCCACATGAAGACCAAACTGCACATCTGCTACATATATGTGGGGAGGCCTAGGTCCAGCCCATGTATGTTTTTTGGTTGGTGGTTCAGACTGAGAGCCCCAAGGGTCCAGGTTAGTTAACTCTGTTGGTCTTCCTGTAGAGTTCCTGTCCCCTTATGAGCCCATAATCCTTCGTCTTATTCTTCCCTAAGAGTCCCCAAGCTTCATCCACTGTTTGGCTGTGGGAGTCTGCATCTGTCTGAGTCAGCTGCTGGTGGAGCTTCTCAGAGGACAACATGCTCCTGTCTGTAAGCATAACAGTATCACTAATAGTGTCAGGGATTGGTACTTGTTCATGGGATGGGTCTCAAGTTGGGCCAGTTATTGGTTGGTCATTCTCTTAGTCTGTGCTCCATCCACTGTGCATGTATTTGTTGTAGACAGGATAAATTTGGGGTTGAAAGTTTTGTGGGTGGGTTGGTATCTCTATCACTCCGCTGGGGTTCCTGCCTGGCTACTTTAGCATTTTCAACTGTGTAGTTCAGTAGCATTTACTATCTCATACTCTGTGACCATCTTTAGAGCTGGCTTCTCCTTCCTTCCTTCCTTCCTTCCTTCCTTCCTTCCTTCCTTTCTTTCTTTCTTTCTTTCTTTCTTTCTTTCTTTCTTTCTTTCTCTCCTTTCTTTCTTTCTTTCTTTCTTTCTTTCTTTCTTTCTTTCTTTCTTTCTTTCTTTCTTTCGTTTTTTTAAGACTGTGTTAAGTCATTTGGGCCTAGAATAGCTCATATAAGTTTATAGTTTAAAACAAAAAAAATAGTATCTTCTATCATTGGAGGTAGACACCTCACTGGCTATAATCATGATACAGGTATACTTGTAAACTTGTATTCCTTTTTCAGGACCCCAGGAAAAACAAACTTCCTTGCTTTTTTTCAGCTTTGAGAAGGTACTCCAGTTCTCGACATGTACTTTCCTCCTTGCTTTTCATTAGGCCAATAACACAGCTTTCATCCTCAGTCTTGCTCACTGATGTTTCTCCTTTACTTTCATCCTTTACTTTGATGGACCCTTGAATTCATACAGATAACCTGGGATTGCCTCCACTTTGAGGTCAGTTGATGACAACCCTGAAGCTGATCTTCAATGGATCTGTAATGGACTCTAGGTAGGCATCTTCTGGGAAGGCTCATCTGGCTCTCCACATGCAGCAGCCTGAGAACTACCAGTATACTTTTAGACCATGGCAGAGTTTCTCCACCACCTGCCTGTCAGTTAACTCTTTCCTGGACAGAGGGAATTGCAGAATAGGAAAATGAGTTCTGTTTTATTATATTTTTGTGAATATAAGATTGATTGTTATTAAAAACCATAAGTAGAATTTGAGATATCTGCAATGTGTGACACTGTTCTTAGATAATTTGTCTTAGACTATGTTTAATTGAGGGATGGGATATTCCAGGTTGACATTTCTTAGGGAGGTAAAATATACAATTCTCTTGAAAGTACAAGATAACCATTCATGATAATTTTTATTTTTTGTAAATACTTTTAATTTAAAAAATTGCTGACATTTTATGCCTAAAACTCATGAGGAAAATGAATAATAAAGCTTCTAATCAAATATGGCTTGGCATTATGTGTTCAAAATTGTTCTTTAAGAGTAGAAACAGAATTCTAAGCCATGAGCTATTTGAAGACACAGGGTATACATTGTGTGAGAATACTTATCTCTGATAGCTGTAATTTTATAAATTATTTTAAAGACAGAAATCCTGTTTTAATATATCTGTGAACACAGACAAGAAATATTGAAATACGTATCAAACTTAAATCTTCCTATCTGATGTGAGTTATACGCTACAAAATAATGGACCATCTTTTGCATTTGAGGATGACATTGTAAACTCATTGCTGGTAGCAAAGACATTCCACAGTAACAAAAACTGGACCTCTGCTCTCTCTCTCTCTCTCCTCTAGATGTCTTACTTGAACTAAAGGTCAGAAAGTCACTCAGACAACATTGCTGAGGGCCTTTTGTGTGCAAATTACCATGGATAATTCAGGACAGCATATAAAAATAGCCTGTCAAACTTGAAAATTCTTTGCCATGTATTGATAAAAGGGTATACACAGAAATAGTCTTCTGATTAATTTAGAAGTTATTCCTGCATATGTCACAGGAATGCAAACTGGTATATTCATGAAAGTTTTATCATGTAAATAAATGCTATGTTAACGTGATATATATATGTTATATATATTCACATAATATTAATTAAAGAATGAATTGATGGATTCATATCTGGGTTTGATTTCTACATCTAGCCAATATGGATGTTAGCGTACTTGGATCTGACATGTGTCACAGGACTTAAAAGTGGAAGATTATTTTCTAATTTGCACACTGAAGCTAAGCACAGCAATGTTCAATCACACATCAATGCTTAAATCCCCCCGACATGGCTCATTTTTAAACATACTTGCTGAGAGGCTTTTGAAGGGTGATTATTATTCAATTGAAAATTCTTCTAAGTTTTTATGAATTTATAAAATGATTTTCCAGCTGTGCCTGCAGATTGCTACAGATGTTGCTTTCCAGGCTATAAGATTTAATGAGCTTATTTCATAGGCTAAAGAGCTTGGAGTCAGGGTGATTAGTTATGGCCTCCACTCTGGAAGGGTGACCCTTGGTCATTTAGTTGGTGGGGAACCAAACAATCATTTTGAGCATTGGCTGCTTTTGCAGAGGACCCTAACTTAATCCCTAGAACATACATGGCAGTTCACAATTGTGTGTTTTAGGAGATCAGATGCCCTCTTTTGGCTTCTGCAGGCACTAGGCATACATGAGGTACACATACATGCAGGCAGGCAAAATATTCATGCACATTAAATAAAGTAAAAGTTTAAAAACAGTTTTATACTTTGAGGTGTATGAGATGCTAACATAAGTAACAACAGGCTCTGCTCACCTATGACTGATAACATTGACTCATGTCTTTTATTTCTTCTTAAGTTTTAATTAATTCAATGTTAGTTTTGAAACTGGGTCTCATGGTGTAACCCTGGTTTGTTAGAACTTGCAATGTAGAACAGGCTAGTCTTGAACTCATATTGAGCCAATCGTCTGTGCCTTCTAAAGGCCGGGAATAAAGGTGTGTACCATCATGCCCAACTTTATCCTTACTTTTAAAGAAATTAAACATAGGTTAATAAGATGGCTCGGGAGATAAAGGCACTTGCCTCCAAGCCTGTCAACCTGAGTTTGATTTCCAGGAGGCATATGGTAGAAGGAGGCTGGTTTCAACAAGCTGTTCTTTAACCTCCATACACTTGTATATACACACACTCACAAACACACCATATGTCCACCCATACACACATGCTCACATACATGCATACATGCTCATACACATACATACAGGCACACACACTCACACACATGCACACGCATACACACATTCACACAAACTCTCTCACACACACATGTGTGCACACATACCCATATACATAATTAAATAAACAAAAAGAACAAAAGTAAACTTAATTTTAAAAGAAGGTAGTAACAATGTCTTTGTGTGTTTGTATGCATGCTTTTTTTATGTAAAATAAAAGGAAATTTAATGGGTCCCATGAAAACCTTATATAAAAAAGGGCCCTGTAGATTCCTTCTCCCTAACCTGAGTAGCTGAAGCCGCCGCCTTCAGGGTTTGCCAACCAGAGGCCCAGTTAATCAGTTAACAAAGAATGCAGAGTTATAGGACAAAGGGCTGCTGAGTCATCCCAGGAATGAAGATAAGAGTCTGCTCTGGACAGCTTCCTATATTGAATTCTAAGAAGAAATTGAGCATCCTTGAAGTTACTCCAGTTGTGGTGAGATAGCCACCAGGCAAGAATTGCCACTTTCCTTCTACAGACAAATTACTGTCCAGAGAAGGACACACTTGCAGAATAGTCGACTGATTATATCTGCCTAGACAGAGTAATCAGCCCTTAATAATTCTGCAGCACTAAGGTCTGTCAGATGATCCTGGGCCAGAAGGCAGAAGAACAGATGCTCCAACATTTTGAAGTAGAGCGAGTGTCCAGGAGTTCAGAGATTTCTATAAATTGGCTAAGTTTTAGAAGCTATGCTTTGTGCTTCCCACAATTATAGTTAACTCAGTCATTCTGGATTTCTGACAGGGTTGAAAACTTATAGATATTTACCTTGAGAGAAAAGATTTGAGTGGATGGTCGGCAGCTGACATTCATCCTAAAGCCAGGTTCAGAACTAAATGTTCTAGTTAGGATAGATGACAGAGGTGCTGGTTAGTCAACAAAAGGATGGACTGGGTATTAGGACTATCTTGTACCTCACTGGTAAAAATTGGCATAATTATGCTCTAATTGAATTTTGAGAGAAAAGTTTCATTTTAATAGGAAGGGTGATGTGTAGGAGGAGCTAAGGTGGGAGGAGTACTGAGAGGAAGAAAAGGAGTAAGAAGAGGAGAAGAAGAAGGAGAGGAGAAGCTAGGTGATGAAAGAGAGAAAGAGGGGGGAGACAGGGAGGCAGATGTTCATGTATCTCCACCAGTCAAAGATAGTTGTTATATCTAGGTTGGGTAGTGGGTTACACCTATGATTGAACAATACCAAACTTATAAAGCCTATGATTAACATTTTTTAAAAAAAATGTATAAATGCAAAAAGGAAAAGGGGGCATGTGATAGGGGTTTTCTAAGGGCGAGGGGAATGGGGAAAGGGGATAGCATCTGAAGTGTAAATAAAATATCTAATAAATAAATGAAAAAAGAGAAAAAAAAAGAAACATTTATTCAAAGGAAACGTCCAAGCATTACTTTAGGAAACATTTATTCGATGCCTAATATACATCAGAAATGATGTTATTTTCTGGGTACATGCTGATGATTGTTGCAAAATAAGTAAAAGATATAATCTTACCTTAATCTTAAAGCTATTGTCCCATATATGCCAGATTGCTCTCCTGAGATTGAGCACGCTGATGAACCATCAATCATTTTAATTTCCTGCATCTTTATTAATATTTTCCTTAGTTTTATTTATTTTTTTTGCTAATTTAATAGTGAGATAATTGCACATTAAACATTTTAGTTTGATTCTGTAGCCTCACATATATACATGTATATGTATATTTATGTATATATATTCAAAATAAATTTTAGAAAATTGGCAAAGAAAAAAAAAAAAAGAGATAAACATCCGCCTGCAGGAACTGCACCCCGCCCCCATGGACTGGTTCGGCCTGATGTCCAAAAATTGGAAAACAACCAATCGTGTGCACCCACGTGAAAGTTTCTCCTTTTCCCCACCTCGAGCTTATATTAACCCTAAATCCCAGAGCCACATGGTCGATGCCTCTGTCTCCTACATTGAGACACATGTCTGCCATTAAATGTTCTGCCATTAAACTACCTCGTGCTCTTGCAGCAAGTTGATCTCTCGTGTGTCCTTTGGGTGCGTGCCATCCTGAGACTGGAGTGGGGTCCCTTTGGGGGGTTCACGAGCCTTTCAATACCACAAGTCTATGTAGGTGTATGGCTGTGAACATTGGATGTAAACATTTAATCACTCTCCACTTTATTTCTTCTTGAGACAAAGGTTCATAGCTCTGGTTGGCTTGGAGTACATTGTGTAGACCAGTTGAACATGGAACTCCAGGAAATCTTTTTGTCTTCATCTTTTGAGTTCTGGGATTATAGGTGTGGGCCACTACAATTGATTTTAGTTTATTTTTAAAGTCAGGGTCTCTCTGAGTCTGGAGCCCAATGATTTGGGGAGACCAACTGGCTAGCAAGTGCCAAGGATCCCTATGCTTCTACCTTCCCAGTGCTGGGATTATAAGCACACAATACTGTGCCCATTTTTAGAAAATGTGTTCTCTGGGCAGTTACATTCAGCCCCTTGTGTGAAAGCAACTTTACTGACTGAGTAGTCTGTTCAGTCCTAGTGACTTAAGACTGGACTTCATTTGAAAGCTGAATAGCAATTTAATACAGACTTGTCTTTAATCTTGGGGCTTCAATATAACCATGTGACATGCCTAGCATTCCAAACAAGAGGAATAAAAATGACACAGATTTTGTTTGAACCAGTTAATCCACCCAATCTAACTTAATAGAACATTTGTAGGATGACGTTTGTATGGTAAGATGCTTGGGACCCTCTTCGGTCCTCTTGTTGCAAACAATGACTTTTTATGTGATAAGAGAAAAAGGGACAGACTTTAGCGAAATTCAGCTATTGTTGAATGACAGGAGCATACAAAGGTGGCCAGAACTTCTGGAAGTCCAGGTAGGTAGACTCACTGGAAAGGAAGATGAGAAGGGCAGAGTTAAGCCTTGGATTATGTAATCAAGTGGATCTGGGTTTGATCTTTGCTTCTGCGATTTCTTTTTTTTTTTTTAAATTAATTTTATTGGATATTTTATTTACATTTCAGATGTTATCTTCTTTCCCCATTTCCCCACCACCACCCAGAAACCCCCATCCCATCTCCCCTCCTCCTGCTTCTATGAGGATGTGCCCCCACTCACCCACCCACCCTCACCTCCAAGCCCTCTAATTCCCCGACACTGGAGCATCCAGCCTTCATGGGACCAAGGACCTCCTCTCCCACTTATGCCCAACAAGGCCATCCTCCCCTACATATACAGCTGGAGCCATAAGTCCCTCCCTATGATCTCCCAGGCTGGTGGTTTAGACCTTGGGGGGCTCTGGTTGGTTAGTATTGTTGCTCTCCTCATGGGGAAGTTAGAGAGAAGACTGAAGAAGCTGAAGGGGTTTGCAGCTTCTGTGATTTCTAGTATGAAATTATATGTTCCTAAACACAGTAACAATGGCTTCCTTTCATTCTTTGGGGAATAACACTACTCTAAAGAACTTCCATACAAAGTACAAAAACAGTGATTACTTGCAGATAGCAGTTGTTTTACCATTTTTTCTATAGGACTGCTCAGGGGCTTAGTCTATTTGGTGGCCAGGCAGATAATTGGATGAGATTTCCCTTGTCTGCGCTGCATTGTGTATGTCCACATCAGCTCAACGTGACATCTTCAGGAATTTCTCAAGCTATCTTTAAACACAGCTGTCCTCAGCGCAGCCATTCTGGGCTAAGCAGCCTCTGTGAAAAGCAGGAGACACTACAAATCAGAACTCCCTGGTGCCAGTTTGATTTGCCAGCTTGTTATTGAAAGCATATTTCTGTTTCTTCCATCTACAGGGCTCCAGGGAGGAGACTATAGGGCTGAGGCTGGAGAGAATCTCCTCAAATTCACATTTCTCAACTCTGACCTGAGGGAACATAACCAGGGTCAGAGGTGATGCCAGATGGAGAGGCAAACCGGGAAAATGAATTCTCTCTTAATTTAAACATTTTGTTCAATGGTTTGAAAGCAATGTTTTAATGCTATATTTATTGGCACATTCTGGAACAGAAATATCACAGTCTCAGAATGGCCTAAATGTTTGTTCCTTGATATCAGCTGTTTTTAATGTAACTGGAAGAAATGGAACACACATGTTAGAATAATATTTATAACCCCTTTCTGCTAGCCAGATCCCTGCAGTGTCTTGTAGCTCTCTAGTCCATCTCCCTCCATCTGTCTTCCGAGTTATGACAGGGGGATCTTCCATGGCTATGCAGCATTTTAAATTCTACCTATCCTTATGGGAAAGAACATGTTTCATGTGTCCAGCCTGGGCACTGAGACATGAACCAAACTCACTTGCCTCCATTAGGGTAGGTAGCCATTCCCTTCCTTGTTTACTTCACTAGACGATGGTGATGCTGTCTTTTAAAACCTTTCTCTCTTAAGTACTATTGCATGAAAGTTTCAACAATCTATGTTTTTCTCCTTCTTTTACATTTCACTCCTTTTCTATTTCTTCACTTCCTTTCTTTGCCTTTACAATTATGAAAGTATATTTTGTTTCAGAGTTTCTTATTGAAGGACACTTCTAGGTACTGAAGTGCAGAGTACCATAGGATGTGTCATCTCTCCCTCACCCCCCTGAGCTGCACACCTCCGCTTCTAAACAGACATGCCTGCTTCAGAAGGAACTTCCTGTCCCTCTGAGTAAATCGTATTTTTTGTGGGTGGGAGGGGTTCTTATGCTCCCTTTTGTTCCCAAGCTTCAGGCTGTTTTCCCCCCTACCCCTGCCCCATTATAGCTCCTGAATAATTGACATAAAGACACACTAAATGTATTAACAAGCTCTAAGCACCGTGACTGGGCAGGTGTTCATCTATTGTAATTCTCTGAGTTATCTACTTCACAGTCTTGTGTTACTTGCAGTTTGAGTTTCACCCTGACTTGTTGTGCTCCATGAAGTCCTCATGAGAATCCCATGGCAATTTGCTCTTCACAACTTCTCTTGGACCCTCTGCCTCATCACCACCTCTTCTCTTCCTTCCTCTCCTGCTTTGAAACCTTCTTCCTGGGATCAGAGGTCCTCCTGTCTTCTCTGTCCAGCTCTTTTTTACCCAGTCAGAAATAATTGGGGGGGAACATTCTTTACACATTGATACAAGAGATGGTTCAATAATCACAATGATTATTGTAACCAGATCTCCAGGCACAAAAAAAAAAAAAATCAGCTTCTGAATACACAGTGCATAAGACCAACCTCTCACTTCTGAGGATAAGTGTAGGCACTTTATTCAGAAATGTTTTGTAGCTTGCTGTTACCACATTCCAAAAGATCAATGATGTCTGGAATCATCAAAATGTCTCTTAATTTTCTCCATGAGTGAACCCGGCTAGGGAAAATTTTAGTTATTATTGGCTGTTATAAACTACTGAGTTGTATTTCCATGGCCTAGCTACATTTGTCTGGACAGATTAGACATAATTTTAATATTTCAGGGACCGAGGTTCCTACCAGCTAATGACTGAGAGACTGTGAAGTGGGAGATAAGGTAGAAAACTACCAAGGAAGATTTTACAATCCTGCAGGCCCAGGACAACCTACTGCTGTACATTGTGAGACAGAAAGAAGACAGTCTACAGTTAGACATAATGAATGAATTTGGGCTTTGGAGTATGTCTTTGTCCTTGTTCTCGCACTATGAAGAGACACTGTGACTATGAAAACTCTTCTTTTCTCTCCCAACATAATATTTTTATACAATGCAGCCCAATTTTGTACAATGCATCCCAAGCACACTCTCTTCCTATTCCTCTTAGGTCTTCCCTTTCACGTCCCTGTCTTCCCCCAAACCTATCAAGTCCAATGTATGTTGCGCTATACCATGGTCAAACTTCCAGTGGCCAGTGCCTTAAAGAGAACTGAGTCCTCCTCTCCCCTCCCTACCAGAAGTCATCAATTATGAAAAGCAATACTGTAGCATCTTTATCAGAGTTTAAAAGAACTTTCAATAGCTTCTTGTCTAGACTGTTTATTTTTTGAGGGTGGGGGAAGTTGTCACAGAAGTCTTCAATGCCTCTTATTTTCAGTTATGAGTCTAAAGGCATCGATACCACTGTAAACATACCACTTCTTGCTCATACCACTGACAACAGCACAGCTCATGGACTTCCACATGGTTTTCAGCTGCAGCACAGATATCAATATGGCTTCCAGCTACAACACAAAGCATGGACGAGGGGCATCAACATGATTTCTTGCTTCAGTACAGAGCACAGGCATAAACACAGCTCCCAGCAGCAGCAGCAGCAGCAGCAGCACAGACAACAGATACCAGCATGGTGTCTGGCAGCAGCTTGAACCATAGAAGTCTTGTAAGTAGAATTAATCCAGAAAGTGAATCATTGTTCATCTTGAATATCTTGTTACAGAGTCAGGGTAATTGTGCAGTATGTCCAGGGATAGGACCTGAGCCAGTTCCAGGCTGCTGTATACCACCATGCCCTCAGTTCAGCCAGTGCTGTGGCCTCACACTGTTCTCACCCCAGCAGGGAAACAGCAACAGTGCTGGCCTAATGGGTAGTGCCTGCACCTCCTGGTGGCCTGAGGATGGGTCGTACTGGAATTGACACGCTCCAGTGTCTGCTTCAGCCATGCTCCCATACCTGTCACCGCTGCGGCTGACACAATTCTGGTTCTGCTTCTCTCCACTCCATGAAACTCAGTAACTCAGTTCAGCTATTTTTTTTTCAATTCCATGAAACCATATTTTTAAAACAGGATCTTCCCATAAGACTTGGTTTTCATTTTCATATTCTCTCTCTCTCTCTCTCTCTCTCTCTCTCTCTCTCTCTCTCTCTCTCCTTAGTTGTTCTGGAGATATTATGCACTTTACAGCCTCATCCTCCACCTCTGTATCATCCAGAGAAACTTCTGAGTGTCTGTAAGACTCCTTGGAGCACCCCTCAGCCTTGTAGGGCACTGGAGACAGCCACCACCATCTTGAATCCATAGCAACTCTTTTTTTTTTAATTTAAAAAATTTTTATTGGATATTTTATGTATTTACATTTCAAATGTTATCCCCTTTCCTGCTTTTCCCTCTGGAACTGCCCTCTTCCATCACCCTTCTCCTGCTTCTATGAGGGTGCTCCCCCATGCACCCACCCTCTCCCAACTCACAGCTCTGGCACTCCCCCATACTGGGGAATTGAGCCTTTACAGGACCAAGGGCCTCTCCTCCTATTCATGTCAGACAATATCATCCTCTGCTATTTATGTGGCTGGAGCCATGGGTCCCTCCATGTGTACTCTTTGGTTGGTGGTTTAGTCCCTGGGAGCTCTGGGGGTGGGGGAGGTCTGGTTGGTTGATATTGTTGTCCTTCCTATGGAGTTGCAAACCACAGCAACACTTTTAAAGGAAAACATTTAATTGAGGCTGACATACTGGTTCAGAGGTTTAGTCTATTATCATCATGATGGGAAGCATGGTTGATACAGAATCATGGTTGATAGGTAGGCAGACATGGTGTTACAGAAGGAGCTGAGAATTCTACATGTGGATTGGCAGGCATCAGGAAGAGAGAGTGACAATGGTTCTGAAACCTCAAAGGCCACCTCCAATGGCACACTTCCTCCAACAAAGCCATATCTATTTCAATAAGACCATACCTCCTAATAGTGCCACTCCTTATAGGTCTAAAGAGGCCATTTTTTTTTTTTTAATTCAAACCACCACAGACTGACTTGTTCTTGCAGCTGTGACCAGGTGCACAATTTCTCTGGATGGTTAGTTTCCTTATTTATAAACTTGGACTGTTTATTGAATAGGATTACATGAGGAATAATGTAATAACATGCCGTGGCTATAATTATTTGACTGCGTCATCTCTTATCCAAACCAAGACAGTTTTAAAAGTGAAAGGAGGAGCTACTAAGAACTAATGCCAGGAAGATACAGGAATTAGTGTTTACTCTTGCATACTAGGGTCGTCAGTCATGGTCAGTAGATTCTCTTTGGGGCTGTGATACATTAATGTGGGTTCTGGCTTAGAGATGGAGCTAAATAAATGTTTTGTAAAACTGAAGGGGTTTGCTTTGTTATCGTGTGCCCTTCTCCCTTGGTGCATAGTTTATCTCAGGGAAAGCGTGCATGACAAAACAAAATGGTACAAGGTCTTTGGAAAAGGATTTTATGCCTTCCAGATTATAGGTTGCCTTTGGCAGTGGTTGAAGGTAGAGGTACAGAAGCTCCACATGGGTTTAGGACCGGTGAGAACAGCCGGCTCAGAATACCCCATCACTGTCCGATTCCAGAGTGCCTGTTTCCAACTGCTGACCGAAATAGAACACTTGCATAGCCTGTCTTTATCTGAATTCTTCATGTAGCTACTTACCTTCTGGAATGTGGCTAGTTAAAATTACACTGTAAGTTACAAATGCTCTAAGTGTTGAAGAATGTGTTCTCAAAACAGAGTGTAAAAGGACCATATTATTGGTATTGTTCTTGAGACAAGGTCTCACTATGTAGTGTTCAGTGGCCTGGATCTTGCTGCACAAAGCAGGCCTCAAACTCTCTGGAATTTATCTGCCTCTGCCTCCTACATGCTGGTATTAAAGGCATCTGCCATCAACCCTGCTCATTATCATTTATATATTAGTGATACATTGAAATGATAACATCTAGATGCATGCAATTAAATAAGATTTATTATTAAAGTTACTCTCAGGTGTTTCATTTTAACTTTTAAAATGTGTACAAATTGAATACTTCAAACTTGTGTTTGTAGTTTGTACTGTCAATGGCTGGCATTATATTCTTACTGCTGATGCAGACCAAAAGGTAAGACAGACTCCTTGCAATGCTTCCAGGAGCAGAAAGATGTTCTCAAGAACAGCTGACGTGAGATTCCAAGAACCTGTAGATTGAAGTTTGAAGTAAAGTAGGGACCTTCTAAGACCAATGACTATTAATTCTAATAGCTGAGATGTCACATGTGTATGATATAAAAGCAGAAGGATATGACTGGGGAGAAGGAAGGGATCCATCTAGAGCAGGGAGAAGAAGACAAGTGAGGGTTTTAGTTACACACATGTGGCAATAGCATTCAATGTTTTCATGACCACAGAGCATATTGGCTGAACAGAACTTAAATAGTTCTGTCCCCAAAGGCATCTCCTTATCTACAAACACAGACAAAGAAGAGATAAAGGAACACCTTTCACTTTTAATTTAAGAGTATTTTGATTCTTTATTTTTAAGACATGTACTTGTGTGTATAAGTAGTTACTAGCATTCTTCTCTCAGGGAGGATCCTGCTGAATGGCCACAAACTGTCGGTATTTTTTCTGTCTCTGTTTCCCAAGTCATAGGTTAACAGGTGTAGGGCACTAGATATAATTTTTTTCTTTCTTTTTTGTTTTCTTTCTTTATTTAATATTTTTAGTTTTTAAAATTAATTTTCCTTTTTATTTATTTACCACATGTATTAGCTTTATTCATTTTCATTCCAGGAAGCCCCTATTGTTTAACCTAGGCTAGTGAGGAATTTCTAAGCATTGGCATCAAAGAGTTATATGCTGTGTCAACCTGCATGAGAAGTGGAAAGAAATATAGTTCTATCTGACCTAAAACTCAAGGGGCTCTGGGTACTGGGTGGCAATTAGCAGGTTTTGTCACATTCAGAAAGATAATTTTGTCATGATAGCCTGCTGTTACACTGGTACATTGTTATTGTTACTGATATTCTTCTTGTTACAGGGATAGAACCTTTTGGATTTTGAGTTATGTTATATGCCACAGTACCATGTCGATCATGTGGACTGTGGTTTAGATATAAACATTACCTTATGTTTTCATGAACATTTGAAAGTATATGAGAAGTCTATAGGACCTTTAAAAGAAGACTGTTTCATGCCCTATAGTTAGTCTGTCTTTGAGAAGTACAAACTTATCACCTGCTGTTAATTATTTAAAAAATTCACCAGGCATCACTGAGATCTTAATCTCTCATGGTGATAACCAGGCTTTACTCTTACTTACCAGCACAGGTACATTTTTCAATCTTAAGAGTTCTAGATTATGTTAGTATTAGTAACATTTCCTGTTGATGTGGTAAAACATCTTGACAAAAACACATTAGAAGAAAAAAAGGTTTATTTTAGCTCATAGTTCAGTGGCTCAGTTGAGCAGATTGTGCTGATAGGAGATCTGGACAGATAAATGTTCCTCATCACCTCTCTTTCTCCTTTTCATTCAGTCCTTGACCCTGGCCCATTGAATGTTGCTACCCATAGTGAAGGTGGACTTCTCTTGCCTATTAGCCTAAACTAGACAACATCTTAGAGGTATGTCCTTAGGCTAACCCAGTCTAGATTGTCCCTTACATGTTCCTCCAAAGGCTTGTCTCCTAGGTGATTTCGGGGTTCTGCTAAGTTGACAATATTAACCACCACAATGTGCAGTTTTTTGTTGAAGCCCACAATAACCATTGATGTAATTAGATCCAACTTACAGAAACTCAAATGTGTATGAATTGAAAAAAAGTTCTCTGTTTTTGTTTTAAGAGAATTATAGGGGATAATTTTATAAAGCAGTCATCAACAAATAGAATTATGTTAAAGTGTACAATGTGATCTTTTAAGTGAGTCTTTCCACTTAAATTCTTCAGAAGCCTTAGTCACATATGCTTAAGATGTTTTAAGTCAGAGAAAATGTTCTCTGATTCCATCACCAGTTCTGACTCTGACTCTTGTGTTTGTGAATATTGGTGTTCTCCTCTGTAACACAAGCTTAGGAGTGTTTGTCTCTCACAGCTTGAGATGGAATCAAGTTATGCTAAGAAAATAAAGATGGCCTACTTCCTTGCCAAAATACATTTTTTACCCAGTGAGTCTAAAGTCTTGGGTGGAAGGGAATGAATGTACTAAAAAATATGAGGAGATAAAGATACACCAGCTGGCAGCATTCAAGGTGAAATGCATCCTGGGACACTGAAAGGGATCATGGACTGGATCTCAGATCTTACTTTTATGTCATAGAAACTGAGACTCGAAGACAAGTGTGAGGAATACTTTCTATGTACCGGGAACAATTTACTGTTTCTTGTAGCAGGGCTTGACAGTGGTCTCTGAAATCTACCCAAAAGCCTCAACATATATGGTTTGAGTATCTATGATTCCATCTTAAAGGGGATAACTTCTCTTCCTTTTCAACTCATCTGACCAGAAAAATATTAAAGGAAAATTGTCTGAGAGTTTGGAAGATGTAGATTAAGGAAATGACAGAGAGAAACTGGCTATAAAGATAGAAATCTGACTTTTTCAGTGTTGTAGTCAGAGGGAACAGGTAAAGTCATTATAGGTTGGTGACAAAATTTAGATAACATAACATTAAGGAAGTTTATTAAATAAAGCCTGGTTATTCATTGATTTATTTACACAAAGGGCATACTAGTTATTTACTTTCTAAGGGAACCCTGAAAGGGACTAGTACCCCCAAATTACATATATGTCTGTATGCGTGTGGAAACTTTATTGAATTTGAATCACATGGAAGATAAAACTTCCAGAAACTTTAAAAATCCACTCTGAATAGAAAAGAGTAAAAAGGATGTAAAGAAATTAGCTGCAAACAGAAATGAGTAACCCAAATAAATTCCTTAGAATAAAGCTTTCCATATCTTCTTGGTAACTGCAGTGGCAGCTGTGTTGTTGACATACATCCATTGAGGGTTGACATTTTTATTGAAGATGGATCTATGGTAAAAAAAAATAAAATAAACTCATGAGGAACTTTTCTGTTCTTTTATTATTGTGGATTGATTTCTGTCCTCTAAGTTCATACATTATAGTTCTAATATCTAATATCTATAGATATAACTATACTTGGAGATAGAGTAGTTAAAGAGGTTATTAAAATGAGGTCATATGTAATCTTACTCTAATATGACTGGAACTGGAGGAAGCCTGGAGAAAAACACTATAGAAGCTCCTTTGCAACACAGGACAGGTTGGCCACCTACAAACTAAGAGAGAGCACAAAATACTGTCCCTGCTGTTGACTTCTTGATTGATCTTAACTCAAACTCCAGAATTATGGAGAAATAAGTTCCTTCTTATTAAGCATTTCAATCTGTGATACATTTCTATGGTATCTTGAAGAAGCAAATATGGTTATTAATTAATGAAACCCTTTATTTTTTAAATACAGAAACCATCCAAGTATAGCAGTAATGAAAGGAAAACCAATGTCATGGAAGAGAAGACTTGGGGTGAATATACAGAACAACTAACCTCAGGGGAGGCAAACAAGTCTGTAAAACAAGAGAAAATGAGAAATAGTTTCTAGTCATGTAGCTCCAAGAATCTTTTATATTAAAGACAGGGGCCAGTTAAACATTCAAAGCCATAGAACACTTTTATATGTTCGAGCAAACCCATCAGTGAGGTAATACAAGAATGTAGAAATGAGAAAGGAGGCACTGGCATCCTGTTTTGAGATAGATGTACACCATGGGTGCATTTTGTGTGTATGGTGTTCTATAACTTTAAATGTGAACATATTTAGGCATGACATATAATGTAATATTCATCATAGTCTTCATTGTTCGTTCTCTCACTACACTTGTCACCTTTAATTTTCCACTGTGGTGCTTACAGTAAAATGAATGATCTCACTTGCTATAAAAACAAAGCGAAGGGGTTATTCAAGATGACAATAAAAGGGTATCTAGGAATATACTTCATATGTGATCACATGCACTGTAATACCAGAATTCTAGAGATGGAGACCAGAGAATCATTTCAAGGTTGTCCTCAGCTTCATAGCTTGTGTTCAAGAACCTGGGTCAAAAACAAACAAAAATGAAAAAAAAAAAAAAAAAAAAAAAAACAAGAAACAACCAATCAACAAACCCATAAAGCAAGTGAACAACAGTAACAACAACAGTAGCAAAATCTATATAGAAATAATGGAGCATGTAATAACACTCAACAAGTGTTAAATGACGTTACTTTGTTACTTTTCTAAGTTCTCACAGAGAATCAAGCCTATAATTACACCTATTTCCCCCTTTTATTGGAGATAGATTTTTTTTTTCTCACATAAATATTAACCTGATTATGGCCTACTCTCCCTTTACCCCTCTCAGCTCCTTCCCATCCAGGTCCAGCCTCTATGTGGCCATGTGTGAATGGACCATATTGGTTTAGATGGCCTTGTTTTCATGGTATCTTCCATATCCTCCTCCTCTTAAACTTTTTCCAACTTCTGTTTTACAAGGTTCCCTGAGCCCCAAGGAGAGGGAATCGTTTGAGACATCCTGTTTAGGATGTTTGCTGTATGCTCCAAGCTTGCTCTCTTTATGTACAATGTCTTGCTGTGGGGCAATTCACTTCTTAACTACTATGCATTTCATATATTTTTTTATCTTGAAAGGAAAAAGGTATCTTCTTGAAAAAAAATCTTCTGTGACATAGTACTTTCTAGTAATTTTTTTTTAATATACTGAAATTAACATTGATATGAGTTAAGAACAAATAGCTTTTAATAGAGATTATAATCCAGTTCCAGTTTCATCCTGGCTTTGTAGCAGACTGCCTTCATGGCCTCCCTCCCGCCATTCCTGTCCTTCCTCTCTTCTCCCTACGTCTCTGTCCTCCATCTCTCTCTTTGTCCACCTTCTCTGCCCTCTCTCTTTCCTTCTTTCTCCGCTTCCTTTTCTCCATCCCTCCTTCAGTTCCATGTATATTGCAGTCCACGGATCCAGCCTTGTTTCTTCCTCCCATCCTTTTGTGTCAGGTACTCATACCTAGAAACATTCTCTACCTAGAACCTCCATTGGTCACACCAGGCTGGAATTTAGGTATGTAAATTCCACTCTCCTTCTTGTCCTCCATTACAGTCTCATCCCCAACTCCATCGCCAACCTGCTTGCTGGTGACTGTTCTCTCACCCTACTTCCATTCCTGAGAGACTGTGACAAACCTTGGTGTAGACCAGATTTACTCTTTCCTAGGGAACCTCTCAGCCCCCTCTTCTGCCTTCATTCCTTCCTGTCAGCCCTTCAATCCATAGCAACACTTTACCTGGGATCCCTCAGTGGTTTCACTTGGTAAAGACCCAAAAGTAGATGGGCCATACCATGCCTCCTGTCTTATTATTATTATTATTATTATTATTATTATTATTATTATTATTATTATTTTCATTCTCAACCTCAACTCAGTAAAGCCCTGCTTAAAGGTGCCTCTCCTCCATCTTCAACCTCATTTTCTAAAGACTCCAATGGTTGGCCCAGATCCAAATTTGCCCTAGTCCATGATATCTGGTGTTCTGTATGCTTCTTTTACCTGTGTCGGGCCTAACATGAGGTCTAATCTCCATTCCACCTTCACCCTTCTCTCCTCCTCTTTCCTCCTCCCCTCCTTTTTCTCCTAACTTCTCACTCCGCCTACCTCTTCTACCACCCAATCACCAAGCTGCACTGAAAATATCATGCTACAGTGTATTTCCTTATCTCTTTTATTTGGAGTCTATCAGATTCAAAGAGATTTTTTTTTTTACCAGGTAAGACTCAGTTATTGCACTCTTTGAAAATCCAGATAGGAAACAGAAACCAAGGAATAAAACAGGCATCCAATAAAAACAAATGCAGAAACCAGCACATAGACCTATAACCATCTCAAGCTCAGATGCTTACATGCCATTTGTAAAAACACAATTAACAGCCAGGACAGTATTTCTCCACTAGAGCCCACCTATCCTACCACAGAAGGCCCTGAATATTTGAATATAGCCGAAACACACACACACACACACACACACACACACACACACACACACACACACAAAACCCCCCAAAAACCTTAAAATCAACCCCATGAAAACAATAGAAGTTCTTAAATAGGAAATAAATACATCTTTTAAATAAATCCAGGAAGACACAAGAGTGTAGGGAAATGAATAACACAAGTTAAAAGCTGGGAATGAAAATAGAATCAACAAAGAGAGCCCAAACTGAGGGAATTTTGGAAGTAAGAAATTAGGAATTAAAATAATTCCTACCGAAGCAAGCTTCACTAACAGAGTACAAGATACTGAGGAGACAATCTCAGCAGTCTCAGGCATGGGAGATAAATATAAGAAATGGATGTATCAGTCAAAAATGTTAAATCTAAAAATCTCCTGACACAAAAGGTCCATTACATGTCCCATTACACATCAAATAGAGGGGTAGTAATCTAATCTGTATAAAGAACTAAAACAACTGGACATAAAAAGTAGCCCAATTAAAAATGGGGTATGGGAATAAGTAGAGACACTTGCAAGATGAAACATTAATGTCAGAAATATGCTTAAAGAAAAATTTAACATCCTTAGTTATCAGTGAAATGCAAATCAAAACTACCTTGAGATATCATTTAACCTCTGACATAATGTCAACCATTAAATAAGACAAGTGGGCAGCTCATACTGATGAGGACATGGGGTGAAAGGATCGCTCATCCGTTGCTGGTGGGACTGTAAACTTGTACAGCAACTATGGAAATCAATGTGGTGGCTATTCCTGAAGTTGAGAATAGATCTACCTCAAGATACAACTATACCACTTTTGGGCATATAAACAAAGGACACCTCATCTTATCACAAAGACACTTGCTCAACCATGTTCATTGCTGCTCTATTCATAATAGCCAGGAATTGAAAATAGCTTAGATGTTCCTGAACAGATGAATGGATAAAGAAAATGTGGTATATTTACATAAAGGAATATTACTCATCTTCTAAAATTAAACAAAATTGTGAAATTCAGAATAAATGAATGGAACTTTAAAAAAGATCATTCTCAAGTAACCCAAACCCACAAAGACAAATACTATATATAACCTTTTATATATTATAAATATATAAAATATTAGCTTTTAAGGCCTACATAGGGAATCTACAATCCTTATAATAAAAAAAGTAGAGTAAGGGATTAATTGGCAGGTGGAGTATCTCTTGATGAAGGGGAAGTAGAATATGCATATACATCATGTACATATGCATACACATATGTATCATACACATACACATGCATATATACTCATATGTATATATATGTGTGTGTGCGTGTGTGTGCGTGTGTGTGCGTGTGTGTGTATGCATTCTGCAAACTAGAAACAGAATATTGCTTAATTCTTTTAATGAGGGCCCAATACCCTGACACCAAAACACATAATGACCCATCAGAGAAAGGATTACAGACCAATTTCCTTTTTAAACATAGATGCAAAAATTCTTAATAAAATACTTACAAACCAAATACAAGAAGACATAAAAATATTATCTATTACACACATACACACACACCATTCCCCCACATGTGTATACACACACACACACACACACACACACACACACACAGACACAGACACACACAGACACAGACACACACACACACACATATATATGTGTATATATATATATGACAGATGGGGGTCTGCACAGAGATATGGAGGTAAATGGAGGGTAAGTGTGAAAATGCAGTATGGGACAGCTAATACTAAGGGCTATTTGAAGGGTCATATGGAAACTCACTATAGTAGAAGCTTCTTAAAACACATACATATATACAAAAATCTAAATGGAGTCACTAAAGAATGAGAGAGTCAAAGCCTTGACTATACATCTCTTACCACCAACTTCTAATGGTAGGAATGGATTATGTCTAATTGAGTTGTTGGCCAAAGGGATCCTGTGGAAACCTTCAAACAATGCAGGCTAGTGCTTGCTTTCCATAAACTCACCCACTGTGGTAAAGTCCCATGAATGAAGACAATACTTACATATCTCATTGAACCTTAACTAGAGCTTTTTAACCCTACTGACTACTGTTTATGCTACGGGAAAGTATTCTGCGTGATACCAAACGGAGAAAGGTAAACAGTAACCCAGCTATAAACCTTTCGATATACAATGGTAACTTGCCTGCATGATAAACTGGCACGATAGTGCCACAATCCTTATGGGAGTAACCAAGAACTGATTGGATTTGTGGCCCATTCCATAAGATGGAGCCCATACCTCATACTACTTGGGTGGCTAAAACATGAGACTAAGTGGGCCATAGACCTAATGAACACAAACACTACTGTTCTGCTAAAGGAGGATAGCAATAAAATTACTCCTAACAGCGTTCTGCTACACCTATAAGCTATAAGCTAGATTCCTTCTGCAGTCAATGGAATGCAATACAGAGACTCACAACTGGACAATGTTCAGAGAGTACGAGACATTGGAATACTCAGTCCTAAATGAGCTGTCTTCATTAAACCTCTCCTTCAGGGCTCAGGAAATGACATAGAAGAGGAGGCCGAAAAATCCTGAGAGCCAAGGCAGATGGATGACACCAAGGAAACCGTGTTTTCCAGACACAACAGGGCTGATACTCATATAAACTCAGAGACTGTGGTGGCATGCACAAGGCTTGCCCAGGTTCTTGTCCTGTTTAGTTCCTGTCCTGACTTTCTTCAGTGAGTAGCAATGATGTGGAAGCAGAAGTAAAAGTAAACCCTTTTTGTTTTGGATCTTGTTCTTGATCATGGTATTTCTTCACAGCAAGAGTAACCCTGACTAAGATACTGAGTGAAGGGATTAAGCATCCTTTGTGTGGCATCTTATAACTCCCTATACAGTCTATACATTTAAAATAATGAATGTTTTACACAAACTGTGGAACATGTTACATCTTAATGCTTGTTGGGAGAGAATAAAACAATCCAACTTTTTTGTTTGTTTGTTTTCTACGGCAAACATGATCATTTGTAGGTTTTTAAAAATAGTGGGTTTGATCATATGGCCAAGAAGGGTTCTAGTCTTAGAAGTATTGGTAACAGTGCCAAGCACAGGCAACTTAAACTGTCTAATCATAAAAATAGCACTTACCAGAACCACTGCCAAGTCAATATTTATCTTCCTCTTCTATCATATTATGGAGTTACTCATCTGAAACCATTGTCTCTGTGCTTGGCTGGGTAACTGCTTTGTGAAATAGTTGAAATGTCAGTGTCTCTGCCCAAGAGATATAAATCAAAGTGGTTGAATTAGGGCTTTGATAACTGGTCCATCTGGATGACTGGTACCTTTTTACCTTGTCCCTTCCCTCTCCTCCCCTCCCCTCCCCTCCCCTTCTCTTCCCTTCCTTTCTTTTTCTTCCCCTTCCCTCCATTCCCCTCTCCTCTTTTCTTCTATTCCATCCCCTTCTCTGCCCCTTCCTTTGTCCCCTTTCCTTTCTTTTGTTTTCTTTTCTATCTAAAAGATGGAGCTTCTAACATCTTGAATAATAATAATAAGAAATAAGAAATGTGGACAACATCTGTCTCTGGAAGGAGATGAGGGCTTTGTGGGTATCATGGAAACTTTTCAGGAGCCTGGACAAGTTCTTTTGTATCACCTGTTACATCCAAAAAGCACATCATTGTAAATTTATGTAGGTTCACTCCAAGATACAATCAAATGCAATTAGTCAGTGACACACTGTCTTTTGGAGTTACAATTGTTGAACTTTCTAATTTCGATTTTTAAAAATTTATATTTTGTATATGTATTTGTGTTCATATTTTATGTGAGTGCAAGTGTGTATGCTTCCTTAACCACTCTCTACTTACTCACTGAGGCAGGGTTTCTGAACTGAATAAGGGGCTCAGCCTTATGGGCAACAGTAGTTAGCCAGTTGTTACTGGGATCCCTGTTTCTACCTCCCACATCCTTGGGTAACAGGCAATCTGCCAAGCCCAGAAGTCATTTTTGTGCATGATGGGAATCTCAGAATTCTGCTTCTCACAAATGCACAGCAAATACTTTACCTGCTCAGCCTTCTCATTAATCTCAACATTGAAAAAAAAGATCATTAAAATAATATAAAAATTTATTTGGGGAGAAAATATAATTAGAGACAAGAAACTCCCTTGTTCTGTGACAGCTTGAGGACTGCTTTCAAATTCTGCACTTCGGTCAAATTATTTCTTAGTTTTTCATTCCTGGTTATCATTAGTTTCATCATGGAGAGGTAGAGTTCAAATGAGGTCATGCACACAAAATTTGCAGCACATATTTGCATCTGATAATAGCTCAATGAACTATTGCTGTTATGGTTAGAATTGTGGTTTTTTTTTTTAATTTAATTTATTTTGAGAATTTCATTTATGGGCATTTACATCATTCTCACCCCTCCCTCTCCTACCCCCAACTCCTCCTGTATCCTCCTCACTCCCTATAAAATTTATGACTTCCTCTTCCTTAACTATTATTGTAAATATACATACATGCATATACACATGTGAATATATAATCAGTCTGTTAAATTCATTTTGTATTGTTCTTATGTGTGTAGGGCTGAATTCTTGGGATTAAAAAAACTATCAGGGAGAAAAGTATTTTTGGGATTGAAAGCCATCAGGAAGAAGAGAGAGTATTCAATTCTCAGCAGCCATTGTTGCCTGTAGCTTGTCATCTGTGGATGAGGTTTGTGAGATTCCCCATATTCATGTTGTGATGACAACTGATATCATTGTAGTTGTCTTGTTTAGGTTGACCATATTTTCGAGATTTTATGAGTGCAATCTCTTGGTAGTATATAGAAAACACTATCTCACAGAAAGTGTCCTGGTCTTCTGACTCTGAATAATTTTTCTGTTCTCTCTTCTGCAAAGTTCCTTGAGGCTGATGTATAGGGCAGTGTTATTGATATATCAGATGGTGTTGGGTATCCATCAGTGAGTTGTTCTTGCAGTTTGGGCAGTTGTAGATCTCTATAATGGTCTCCATATGCTGCAAAAAGAAAATCAGGGTAACAATAAAGAGGGGGAAGGGAGGAGGGACAAATAACACTAAGGCTGATTGAAAAGGCCATAGGGAAACACTTTATGTCTATCTAAGAATATGAATACATGCAAACACACACACACACACACACACACACACACACACATACACACACACACACACACGGTTTAGAGTGAAGTTATGCCACTTTGGGCAATAATGATCCCTCCAAGATCAATAGACTGACTACTCAACATTATAGTGCCAGGCATGGAAAACCCCCCTTTCAGTTGTTGGTCAGGGGAGTTGAAGAACCTCCTAAAACAATATAGGCAATTGCTATTGTACTTCCCAGAACTTGAAGGTTACATCTCTACTGCTGAAGACACCACACATTTCCGACTCAGAATTTGGAAGAATTAAGCTGGAATTGATGGGCAAGTCGTCCCTTTGAGGATCAGTTCTTAGTATTTAAAGGTGCTATGAGATCTGCCAAGGAAGAAAAATAAATACTAGTTCTAGGAATCTGTGTACTACAGTCATTTTCCTAAACCAGTGTACTTCCTGAGTGCATTGTAGAACTTATCCTAATAGTCATAAACAAGTGTTGCTCTCACCCCTCATCAAAGACTGCATTTTGAATACATGTGAAGTGCAATTCTTCATACACACATTAACCCTAATGAGTGTTTACCTAGCATTGTATCAGCATGGTGTAAAGGAGGAATGTACCCTCCCAGTGACTTAGAAGGGTTTTCTCTTTTGTAATTCTTCTTTAAAATAATTGTTTTTCAATGGAGGACAACAAATCAATGTAAAATATCTTGCCTGTTTAAACATAATTCCTTGCAATTATAATTATACTTGAGCCCCTACTTGAAATAAGGGTGCCAAGTAGGCTTCCTGAATAAAAGCAACTATGCTTGACAATAATTGCTTGATAATAACAGTCAGATGATTTGTAAAGCAGTGGGAGTGACAGAGTATCAGATATGCTAGGTGAATTCTAAATGTATGAGTGATATTCTTTTTTGTATGTGGCATCAATAAAAAGACATACATATGGGCAGCAGTACTATAATTCCAAGCTAATGCAACAAACAATATTATATATGAAGGAGAAATTCTAGAATTAGTTTGCTATAAATGGCATATTGATATAACCATGTTCAACTTGGCTTGAAATAAAATATGAGTAGCCTGGCTACAGTACAAAGTCAGAATGCAATCTCTAAAATTCTCATAATACTTCATGATCAGAATTCTTTATTTAAAATATTATTTATCGTAAGATATCAGTACCTAGATATTCATAGAATAATTTTCTGCCTTTCATGTTCCTGTTCAGAGTTTCTGTCTAAATAATATATATGTATAATTATGCACATGTGTATGTGTAAGTATAATATATAACCAACAGGCTAGGGAATTGTGGACTAAAAAACAAAATCTTGACTATTGATAAAGTAGGATTTCTCTTGAGTTTTCAACACCCTATTACTCATGCCCTTAAGACACAGATATCACATGAGATTTTAAAACCAAGAATCCAAGGGTCTGTGAGACAGCACATACCAAGTTCACTTCTGCATGCAGTGAAACATTACAAATGAAGGGGTTTTGATGAGACAAATACACAATTAACGTCAGGGAAATGCCTGACTCTGCTTATGTTTTTTCCCCTCACAATAGCCTGATGAGTCGGGTTAGCTGTGCCCCTGCACAACCTAGAGAACTATGCCAGCCATGAACTCAGCAGGAAATGCTTGGCAGCTCTGACCTAGGTAGGTTACGGATGGCTAAGTCAAGAGAGGCTCTAAGATGACCTTAGTGTATGAACACACAGGCCTCTAAGGGTTAATCATAGAGATGCTGAAGTACCTCAGCTCAGAAGAGAAGGGGAGAATGGGTGGTCCCAGGACTCCAGTGGAGGCTATAGGGAAAGATGCCTTGAAACTGGAAGGGGTAGACAGAGGTAAAGTTGCACAGAGGGAATAGACTTCATCTCACTTTTCTTCTACTCTTGAGGTAGTCTCAGAGCTGGACCTGAATGGAATCCACTGGACTATCCAATGATATTACCTCTCAGTTTCCTGATATAGAGTTGTATGAAAAGCACATATAGGAAGAATCAGAGCTCAGAGAGCCTAGGCTTCTTGTCAGAAGCCACACAGCCAAGGTATTGTACAGTCCAGACTGGAACTCAGGTTGAACTCTCAAAAAGTCTTACTATTTCTATTATGTCAACTGCTGCATGATTCATATTATTATTATTTTATTATTATTATTATGCATAATAACATACACACTAATTATGTATGAATATTATTGAAATGAAGAGGCAGGGATAATACAATTCCTACTTCTAGTTGCTGCACTTAACAATAGAAACTTAGACAGTTCTAATATTTCTAACAGGCTCTGTTTGTTCAGTAAAAATGCTATAAAAAGAAAATGATATGGAAGTTTGTTGTCAAGATAGTCAGATACACTTGGTACTGACAAGGAGAGGATAAACTGACTATGCATTAAATACCTTAAGACCAAAATGCTGAGAAATAGATTAATAATTTCATCATATGCTTGATTTTTATTTGTTGGAAATGTCATTGATAAAATTAGGTTTGGGACTGGAGAGATGGCTCAGTGGTTAAAGGCACTTCTTCTTGCAGAAGACTGGGTTTAATTCCTCGCACTCACATACTGGCTTACAACCATTCACAACTCCAGTTCCAGGGCATCTGATGCCTTCTTCCGACCTCTGTGTGCACCAGGCATGTATGTGGTGCAGGCACAACAAGTGAATAAATAATATAAAAATTAAAATTGAGGTTAAAGTTTCAATACAACATCTCTAGCAGCCATCATTAATTTGTTGAGTTTCTGACTAATAAACGGAATCCAATTTACATCTTCTGTTTGTGTATGCATGTTTGACTATTTATGTAATGTTGGGCACATGTATGTGTGCATGTATGTGTCTATGTGCATGTGCCTGTGTGTGTATGTGAGAGATTGTGTATGTAGAACCTCAGGTCATTGTTGGGTTTCTTTCCTTAATTGTGCTCTGCCTTTATTTTGAGGTAGAGTCTCCCATTGAGCCATTAATTTGCTCGAGTGGCTAGTCTGTAAGCTTTGGGGATCCATGGATCTTCTCCTTCTCCCAGTACTGTGGTTAACCGCTACTATGCCAGTTTTTTGTCTTTCTTCTTTTTTATTTTTAACATGGGTTCTGGGGATCTGAAATCAGGTCCTCATGTTTACGTAGTAGGCCCTTTATTCTCTGAGTCATCCCCTTAGTTCTATTTTCACAGTTTAAAAATGATTTCAAATTGTCTAACAGAAAAATTATTTGGCTTTAAAAATATATTTTAAGTCAATAGCTGTTTTTCTCATTGTGTATATTAGTCAACTGGCCCTGGTAAATGGAGTAAAAGTGAAATGAAATGCTTGCCTTCTGTAAGAGCAGTGGAACACTAATCTCATTTTTACAGATTTCATTAGATACAGAGGATGTCCCCTTAAACACTGAAACACAATCCATAAACATGCAATACAGTCATGATTTAGTTCTCTTAAATACTGTAGATTTTATTTTTCTTAATTATTAATGGTTTAAAGGAAAGTCTTAATGACTAATTTTATGGTTAAATAATTTATTCCCTCAATAAAATTACCTATTTAAAAAAATAGAGCAAATTCCTGATGTTTGTATTTCCTAGCTTACTCTGATTCATAAGAACAATAGGAGAAAGCAGTGTGGAAGTCAGTGACTTAACTTATATCTAAACGACAATGATGGCCACAGTGAACCCTGCATGTTGTTTAACAGGCTGAGGATCAGTTGACAAAGGGTGAGAAGAATTTTGGAAATATTTGTTAAGTACTAATGACATGGTACTGCTGACTCCACTGCAGTCTTTTTAATTTCACCCCAGGAATTCAGCACACGTGTAATTACTGATTTTAGTTAGAGTTGGTAATAGCCAGGATTCAGGATCAAATATTTCTATCACTTTAAAGTGTGTTTGGAGACAATCGAAGGTAGAATTTTAGTGGTAGGGGCTCAGAAAGACTGCCGTACGTCTCGCTTTAATTATTTTGCTACTTCTAAAATTTTGTTTTTATTTTGTGTGTAGAAGTGTTTTGCCTCTATGTGTGATGTGTGCATTTGCCTTTGTGCATGAATGTGGACCATGCGCATGCCTAATGCTTGTGGAAGCCAGGAGAGTACAACTGATCCCCCTAGAACCGGAGTGACAGTGGTTGTGAGCCACTGTGTGGTGCTGAGGAATGAGCTCACATTTTCTGGAAAAGGCGCTAGGGCTCGTAACTTCTGATACATTTCTCTTGCCCTACCAACTAGCTTTTATAAATTATGTGGAAAGTGAAGAATAGGGAGAGGATGTGGATACTCACCTTAATTCACTAACTATAAAGAATCTCCATAACTGGAAGAATTAATATCTGAACTTGAGGTCAGGCTGGTTTGGACTCAAATTTCAGCGCCATCATTCACCAGCGGTCCCATTTGACACATCAGACCAGTAACAGCAGCTACTCCACAAGGGTGTGTGAGGAGTAAGCATAGGACCTTACAGAAGTGTCTGTCACAGAGAAGCCTTTCAGTGACTTTCACAAGCCTGTGAGCTGGGTTAAGGCACTTGATTATGCTACATGGGGTAACACTGTTCTTTTTGCAACTGTTCATACCAAAAGAGATACTACAAAAATATTATCTATAAGTGATTTAAAGTCAATACCTTTTCATAGCGTTGTTCAGATTTTAAAGATAGAAAAATTAAAACTTAAGACAGGATAGATGGAAAAAGAACATGAGAAAATGCAGTCTTAAAGATAGCAAACATATTCCCTCAGAGGAGGTCATTGATTAGCTATGAAACTTTAGAGGGCATTAATTAACCTCTTGGGTATCAGCTCTCTTAGTCATCAAATAGGCATCAAAACACCCTAGAGAGAAAACAAAATGTCCTCCACCTCAATGTGTTCTTACCATGGCAGACTATTTGTTGCACTTTGTGTGTTCAAAGAGCTTTCTGGCCAAAATGAGACATTTGGAAACCGGGGGACTTCCCAGTGCACCCTCTACCTTTAACTTCTGTGAGCTAAGAACTAAGGACGGGGCTGAGGGGCAGCTCCACCAACCGAGTTCCTAGGAACCAGCAATCATTAGATTACTTAGCAGGGCGATGTCAAGGAGGCTTTAGCCAGGTCTTGCTATTTCAGTGGCAGAAACTTCTCTGTTAGCCTTGGCGGATCTAGCCATCTCTCACTTCATTAGCCCAAAGTTCATTTCCATCTGCAAATGCCACACCAGAAACGTAGGACATTCCAATTTTAATTTGAAACACCTGGACTCCTTTGGCCCGAGGCCACATGTGGGGGCCAGCACATCTCTAGGCAATGATCTGAGTCTTGTCTTGGCTTTCCCCACAACTGCAAACACAACACTAGGAAAGATTAATTTTAGTGGAACAAGGCCAAAGAAAACAAACCTCACCAAGAACTTAAAATATTAAAAACCTATTAACTGAGACAATGGGAAGCCAATATTTGCCCCGAAGTGAAAGCATGCTTAATTAAATAAACAACTGGCATTAGCAACAGCCTACAAACACATGGAATAAGAGAGCTAGACATTTCCCAAGGATAAAGAAGCTACAACCAAACCAGGGCTCAGATGAAGAGCAACACCCTGTTTTCTTTTTAAAAGATTGACTTAATTTTACTTTGCATGTATTAGTGGTTTGCTTGTTTATGTGCCTGTGTGCCACATGCACCCCTAGAGTGATGGACAGTTGTGGGCTACCATGTGGGGCCCAGGTCTCTGCAAGAGTAATGCTCTTAACTGTGGAGCCACTGCTCTAGTCTCTCTTTCCCCAGTTCCTTTCTATGCCGACTTTCTTTTGGCTCAGAGAGTCTCCAGTCAAATGTGCAGATTTGGGATGTGTCCACTGATTTAAATGTATGAATACAACAGTGAAAAAGATCACATGAGAACACAGATCTGTGGTAGGTATGTGTAGCTGTGAAAGTGGGCACTGACCCTTACAGGTCCCCTTTATAGGGTGATGCATTCCCAGTTTGTGTTTTGTGAGTTTACCTTTGTGCCTCTGTGTTCCTCATTGCTGTGCACCCCTCTCTCCCTCCTGCTCTTCTTCCCTATCTCCCCATCCCTTGTCCCTTCCAATTTTTTTTTTGAGTTTTTATGTAATAGAGAACCACCAGGCCTAGAAGATGGTATTCCAATTAATATCTTGGTTCTGCCAAGATTAAGTCACTGGTTCATCTCAGTTCAACAAGCTTTTTCCTGAGTGCCTCTTCTGCTGGACTCAGTGTTCAGAGATGCAAATGTAAACAAGTCTTCTTTTTAACTAAACTGACCAGGGAACTAGTGGGGTGTCTTGTGACCCTCCACTCCTTCCCATGCATACATGGCCTTCTTTCTCAACTGAAGGCCCAAAGGCTAAGACACTTACAATGTTCTGTTCTTTGCTCCCTTGGGTTTGAGTGTCACTATCAGTGTTACTAAAGCAGAATAGAAGAAAAGAATGCCTTTAAGTAATACTTCCCTTTACTATAGACAGCAAATTGGTGTCAATAAAATTTTGGCAACAGACAGTGACATGTCCATCCAGGAGATATTAAAATTGCTTCCATGATTTTTATGCTATAGTTATGACAAGCCCAAGTCTTGTGCCTAGGGCACAGAACAACAAATAAATGAAGTGTATATAAATTGATTTGTAATATATCATGAACTAAGTAAAAATATTTAAGAAGTATAAAGATGTATTTGGTTCTTCATGCTGGTACTTTTCTACAGGTGGATTCCGCTCCAGGGAGACAGGTATCACCCTACGGCCCCTGGATATGTCTTTCCATCTAATGTCCTAGGACCTTTATAGTGCATCTCATCGATTTTCTTAAAGCTGGTAACTGAAAGGCAAACATCTGGTTTGCTGAGTGCTTACAGGTTAATATCTGTAAATTTAGAGGATGGAAATCCTTGAGGATGGAAACAGGAAAGAAAAGAACAAGGGAGGACTTAAAAGATACACAAAGGAATTTGGGGGAGTAATAAAAAAATCTCATTGCCTTGCCTTGGTGGTCTTTTCATTTATATATACATATATATGTATACACACATATATATTTATAAAACATCAAATTGTATATTTTATATTCAGTTCAATATATATATATGTATATATATATATATATAAAACTATTTAAAATAACAAGAAGAGAGCAGAATTTAAGAGGGACCTTGGTTCATTGTATGTTGATAAGTGGACAACTGCACACTTCTCTGCAATTTTACAATCAAAATGTAGCAAAGAAAGTGGCAGAATATTTTCCATCTGAGTCTAAGATCTAAGTCTCTTCATGTCAGGGAAAAAAAAGAGTGAAGGAATGGATATTAAATCCCCCATTATTTCATCAAACTCCTGCTCTTACTGTATTCCTTTAGGTAAATACCAAGAGGGCTTTGCATATTAATGAATAATTAACAATTAACTAACGATGCACTCTGAATTTGTATGACAGGACTGACATGTTTGGTAGCTTAGCTACTAGTGGGGTTCACAGTTGGCTAAAGGGGTTCACTGAGGGACTTCTTGAAGATTTTCCTTGATTCAAGTTTTTTAATTTTCAAAAATACAGAAAGTGAGATGTGAGCTTCTAGATGCCCTCTTTTCTCCTCATAGAATTGCACTGTTTCACACATGGCTTTTTTTTTTTTCAGGGTTCTTTAATGTCCTACCACCAACTGAGCCAAATGGTCAATAAAGCTTTGGTTGGGTTGAGTGGTTCACTTGCTTTTCTCAAGCATAATATTTGACATTTTTGTTGAAAGAAGAGCCTTTCAACACATTAGCCTGTTTTAAAGCACCACCAGCATTCCCAAAGAGTTCTTTTTATTAAAAACTAATTTCCAACACATTTGGGAGGTTAAAAAAAAAAAAAAAAGATCTGTTTCTTTCCTATGTCATCTCTATCTTTTTTTAGGTAACATTTCTGAGGAATGCAAGTGCCAAGTCACTTCAATCTGAAAGGTAGTATGGTGTGAATAAGAATGGTCCCCAATAGGCTCATGTGATTGAAGGCTTAGTTGTCAGGGAGTGGCGCTACTTAGAAGAATTAGGAGATAGTGCCTTGTTGGAGCAGGTATGGCTTTGTTGGAAGTGTGTCACTGGGCTTTGAGGTTTCAGAAACTGAAGCCAAGCCCAGTCCCCAGTCTCTCTGTCTGTCTGTCTGTCTGTCTGTCTCTCTCTCTCTCTCTCTCTCTCTCTCTCTGTTGTTTGCAGATCTAGATGTAGAACTCTCAGCTAATTTTCCAGCAACGTGTCTACCTGCATGCCGCCATGTTCCCTGCCATGATGACAATGGTCTAAATCTCTGAACTATAAGCTAGCATCAATGCTTTCCTTTATAGGAGTTGCTGTGGCCATGGTATCTCTTTACAGCAATAGAACACTGACTAAGACAGGTGCTCATGGCAAAAATGATGGCCCTTTTATTCTGTGTGGGTACAGCTTGGAAAATAGCAATGGTGGCGGCTTCAGAGAAGCCATCTTGTATCCTTATATTTTGACCAGAGAGTTTTTCCAATAGAATTCCATACAGAAAAATAATGCAGTGCTCCAGCCCATAGAATAAGATGAGGAATAAGGACACCACTAAGACAGACTGTGGGGCTGACAGGTGTTAATAGCTAAAGCTTGGTGGGTTACAGTGCACATTCATCACAGGAGTGTCGATTCTTGTTAATCTTATAGAAATGAAATGAGAAGAGTTGAGTTACAGGTTATAAGCCTGAATCAGGCTCACAGCTTTTCATCCAGAAGGCAGACTTCTTACGACTCCTTATTAAAGAGCTCAACCCTCAATGGGAAGTCACCACTCCCAGATCCCACAGTGAAGCAACGATGTACATCTAGCTTCTTTGGTGACTTCTTAACTAGCATGCATAGGGAAGTACCTTCAGAAGGAATTGTCAAGGAAGAGAATGGGTTGGCTTTTTTTTTTTTTTCTGATGCATCAAATCAGCCTGATAAAGATTAGTCATATGTGAAGAAATCTCCTTCTGCATTCTCAAAATTAATCGTGCTTCTTCAGCATGAGGAGGCTTTCAAACATACAATCCAGGCAAGGCGCTTAACATGGAGGCTTGCATGTGTTCCAATTCAGAGACTTGTAACTGAACCTGTCTTCCAAGTCTCCAGTAGGGTGAAAGGCTAAGTAGTCATACAGAGCAGGTGGCCTTGCTGTGCTAATGCAGATCAAAGCTATGCACAATAACTGAGTATTAGGAGAGGAAGAGGAACAGGCAAGGGACTAATGTCTGGCCTCTTGGATAAAGTAACTAGGTAAAATTCTAATCTAGCACTGGGTATAACAACTTGTCTGTTAGGGTTTCTATTGCTGTGAGGAGACACCATGACCATGACAACTCTTTAAAAGGAACACATTTAATTGAGGCTGGCTTACAGTTTCAGAGGTTCAGTCCATTATTGCAATGGTAGGAAGCATGGCAATTCCTAGGCCAGCATGGTGCTGGAGAAGGAGCCAAGAGGTTGATATCAGGATTGGCAGGCAGGAGAGAGAGAGAGAGAGAGAGAGAGAGAGAGAGAGAGAGAGAGAGAGAGAGAGAGAGAGAGAGATGCTTTGGGCTAGGCTTGAGGGTTTGAAACCTCAAAGCTCACCCTCAGTGACACACTTCCTCCAAAGAGGTCACACCTACTAATAGTACCACTCCCTAGTGATCAAGCACTGAAATATGACTTTATGGATGTATTAGTCAGGGTTCTCTAGAGTCACAGAACTTATGGGTAGTCTCTATATTAAGGGAATTTGTTGATGACTGACAGTCTGAAGTTCAACTCCCCACCAATGGTCAGCAGCAGCTGTGAGTGGAAGTCCAAGGATCTAGCAGTTGCTCAGTACCACAAGGCAAGCAGGTGAAGGAGTGAGCCTTCCTTCTTCCAGTGTCCTTATGTAGGTCTCCAGCAGAAGGTGTGGCCAAGATTAAAGGTGTGTACCACCTTGCCTGGGCCTAAGCTTTTCATAGCCATTATGCTTCAAGATCAGGATCACAGGTGAGCCTTCCAATTCTGGATTGTAGTTCATTCCAGATAGAGTCAAGTCTCAGGAATAGCCACCACAATGGGGATTATTTTTATTTAACCACCACATTTCACTCCCCAGTCACCATAGGTTTGTAGCCATGTCATAATACAGAAATGCATTTGGTCCAACTTCAAAAGTGTCCAAAATCTATCAATCCTGTTTCAAAATCCAAAGTCTCTTCTGATACTCATGACAATCTCTTAAGTGTAATCCTCTGTAAAATGAAAAATCAGATCTCATACCTCCAATATATAATGGCACAGGATGCACATTCCATTCCAAACACAAGGAAATGGGACATAGTGAGGAAATGTTGGATCAAAGCAAGACTGAAAGCCAGCAGGGCAAACTTCAGATTCTTCATCTCCATGTCTAATGTCTAATGTCAAAGCGCTCTTCAGATCTCTAACTCCTTTCAACTTCATTGACTGCAGTACACTTATTTCTCTTGAGCTTGTTCCATACTCTGTTAGCAGCCCTGGAACATGGACTCTTTGTTCTTTTGAGCAGTTGTTTTTGACGGTTTCTTTTGTTTCCTAAGCATGGATGTCCTGGAAGTCACTCTGTAGACCAGGCTGGGCTTGAACTTTGGAATCCACTTGCCTCTGCCTCCCAAGTGTTGAAATTTAAGGTGTGAACTACCACACCTAGTCCTATGATTTTCTTTAATTCCTTTCCATAAGTTGGAAGCTTAGCTGAATGGGGTCTTGACCTGAGATTACCATTCTCTTTATTCCATTCACCATCAGAGTTTTCTTTAAAATTTTTATCTCCTGGAGCACTGGACTTGACTGCATTATACTTCCTGGTGTTCCTTTCCCCCTAAAACTATACGTGTTACATTTTCCCTTACTCAGCTTGCTTCTTGTCATTATCAATCTACATCTATGTAAATGTGGCCACTGATAACCAAAGAACACAGTCAATACTAGGTTTTCTAGAAATATTCTCTATCAAAACTATGAATTCATAACTCTTCAATTTTAACCTCAAGTAGATTTTTCTGGACAAGGGCAGAAAGAAGTCACATTCTTTGCCAAAATATTACAATAATGGTCCCTACGTCATATACTAATATTATTCTCCTATGAATGGGTGCAAACAGTTTTAATCACCATCAATACTACTGTCTTCCATCCCACTAGTGTGATCATTAAATTGCTAAAATCAAATCATTCAATTGCTTTCTTTATCTCAATGTCCACATTCCTCCAAACGAAAGCATGGTTATGCCTGGACAGCAATACTCAACTCTCTGGTACCAATCTCTGGGGTAGTCAGGGTTTTTATTGTTGTGAGGAGACACCATGATCATAATAACTCTTATCAAGAAAACCATTTACTAGGGTGCTGGCTTGCAGTTTAGAGGTTTAGTCCATTATTATCATAGCTGGCATGTAGGCAGACTTGTTGTTGGAGAAGGAGCTTTGCGTTCTGTGTCTGGATTAGCAAGCAGCCAGAAGAGAGATAGAGACACTGGGTATGGCTTGAGCATTTGAAACCTCAAAACCCATCCTCAGGGTTACATGGCCCTCAACAAGGCCATACATCCTAATAGTGTCACTCCATGGTGACCAAACTTTTAAGTGTGAGTCTATGGTGGCCCTTCTTATTCAAACCACCACATTGTCACTCTGTAGAGTACGGCCAGTGTCATTGTAAGACATTTTCTTCTTAAGTTTCTCCTCTTGTTTGCTATAAAAAGAAACAGATTATCCGGAGATTGTTTCCATGCAGAACAACACAGTCCTTCAAACCTAGGTTGAAATGGGTACTATTCCACAGAGGAATAATCAGGTTCAACGTCCTTAAATTGTTTATTCAGAGACAGACACATGGTTAGAGAGAGGAAGGGTATGAATCTGAGTCTGTGTCCTCTGACTAATCCTAGTTATTCCATAAGTTTTTAGCTAATCTGATTATTACCCTAAAGAAGTAGATTCATATTTAGAATTTATTACAGCAAATCCATAACAAATAATGACTCTGTATTTCAAGAAGATCTCAAAATGATAAAAGATGTAGAATCTGGCTTCAAAACGCTGGAGGCTAAATCAAGAATATAGTGCAAATATATGAACTAGGTAAAATCCTTAACTCATTTGTTACTTACTTCATAGATTTGTGGAGATTGATGAGTTAACAAGCATAAAACATTTGGAACAGGGCCTGGCAGCTTTTAAAGGCTGCCTAACTACAACATCAAATACCATTGTTGACATAATTGATGCGTATTAGAATGGAAATGGAAAGGATTTATTACATTTATTCCCGCTCTGTGGGAACCAGAATTAGTTCTGAATGTCATGCTTTTACCATTGATTTGGATCCTGCCAGAAATGCATTAGGTGCTGGAAGCTGGGGCACTCGAGTGAATTCTTATTTCCATTTGTAGATAATGCCTTAAAGATCAGGAAATTCGTACGCACTTTTGAAGGTATCCCCTCAACCTGCCTGTGTGCTAGACTTACTGGAGGCATTCACGCCATGCTGCCTTTCATACAAGTTTAGAGGGCTCGTCACAGGGACTGTGATGAGATATACAGACAAATAAGTACCTTCCTGGGCATTCTCTTCCCATATCGTATTTATCTTCTGCTGAAGTGTGCAGTCTTCAATAATCTCTTCTGTGTCCAAGCTCATTTTCTTGGTTATATTCAGGTCACCTGGATTTAAATTTCTTTTCCATTTTGATAATAATCCTCAAATTTCTTCCTAGGCTTGATTTTGTATATGACCTCTAGACTGACTCCATCTTACCACTTCTAATTTTTTTTAAAAAAATAATATTTTCATTTTATGTGTATGATTATGTTTTGTATGCTACATGCTTTCCCATTCATTACCCTCGGAGGTCAGAAGACGGATGCTCATTTCATCCTACTGGAGCCACAGAAGAGTATGAACCATTCGTATGCTGTGAATTGAACCCAGGTTCTCTGGGGGATCATGCAGGACTTGTAACCACTGAGCTATCTCTCCAGCCCTTCCTTTTTACCTCTTGGAAGTCTTGATGAATTTATCAAATCAACATAAACAAACCCACTTATTATTACCTCTGCCCCAAATAAGCTTCATTTCTACTCTTCCCTCTTTCAAGCAGTAGAATCTATATCCTTCCAATGGCCAAGCCCTAAATTCTGCAGTCACCAGGCACTCTTTTCTCACACTTATGCCCACCTTGTTAAGAAATCACATGGTTTAACAAACATCTTTAAGAGATATCTAGAATCTGATTTTTTTTCACCATCTCCTACTACTCTTGTCTGAGTTGCCATCCTTTCATACAGATTATTATAAAGTCTTCTTGATATGTCTCTATGATCCCAAATGTGATGGTTTGTATATGCTTGGCCCAGGGAGTGGCACTATTAGGAGGTGTAGTCTTGTTGGACTTTGGGCGTGGTCTTTAAGACCCTCATCCTAGTTGCCTGGAAGACAGTATTCTGCTAGCAGCCTTCAGATGAAGATGTAGAACTCTCAGCTCCTCCTGCACCATGCCTGCCTGAACGCTACCATATTCCTGCCTTGATGATAATGAATTGAATCTCTGAACCTGTAAGCTAGCCCCAATTAAATGTTGTTTTTATCAAACTTGCCTTGGTCATGGTGTCTTTTCACAGCAGTAAAACCCTAACTAAAATACCACTTGTCTAAGTCAGCTTTTTTGTCTTTAGTAAAATACCCAAGAACAACTCAGAGGAGCAACTTTAAATTTCTGTTTTCTGTCCATGGTCAGCTAGTTTCATTGCTCTTAAGCTGTGTTGATGTCAGACATCACATGCAGAGAGCATGTGGTGGGGCAAAGCTGCTCACATCATGGTGTCCAGGAACTCCTGTTCCTGGGGGAGAAGAAGGAAGAATTGGAGGAAGAAGAGAAAGAGGAAGAGAGAGAGAGAGAGAGGAGAGAGAGAGAGAGAGAGGAAGAATAAAAAGAAAAAAAACAAGTGTATGTGCATAGGGACAAGATAGACCTTTGAAAAGCATGCCCCTGTGGCCTGATTTCTCCCACTGGGCACCATCCCCTAAAATCTCCTTCTGCCTTTCCTGCTTCTTCAGTGGATCAATCCCTCATGAAATAACCTCTTCTCAATAGCACTAGCAACTGGGGACCAAGACTTCATCACATGAGCTTTCGGGACAGTTTTGTTTCTAGGCATAGTAGTGGTCCTACTTCACTGTCTCTTCAGCACAGCATTTGGAATGGTTGTGGGCTGGATCATGTCCAGTTTCCACTTTTGAAGTGGCTTAGGGATCTGTATAATTTGACTGCCTCTGTCTATTGTTGCTTGCCTTGATCATGCCTGTCTACAGAATTTCCCTACCTTCCTTTGCTGCTGACTGAAAGTCTCTTTCATTTCTTATTTGCTTGGCTTCTCTTTTACCTTTGTAGGTAAAGATGCTTACACCCCATCTGTATTTTGAGGCCCACTTGACTCCCCTATGTGGTATGATCCCAGTTCCTCTCACACTTCTATGATTTTATTTCATCCTGAACAGGGTGCAGCTTTTAACAATACTTCAGGTTGTTTTTCCCACAAAACCCTTGAGATCATGAATATTTCTGAACTCAGGATCTTTAGATTTTAGTAAAGAATACTTATATTATGTATTATATATTAGCAAGTCTTGTATTCAAACATTTCTGCTTGAATCTTTAATTATATGTCCTATTTGTTAATTCAATTGAGGATAAAGTACATGAAGGCAGAATTAGGGATTCTTAGCTTGCCATGTTTCAAGTGTTGAGGTCAGGCAGTGCCTGGCACATGGTGAATGTTCCATGATTACTAGATTGGATAAATTTGTCATGTAACTCTTCCTTTCCTTCCTTCCATACTTAATGAACTAGTTATTATCTCTTTTATATACATGTTTCCATCTGGGCTTTGTCTTTCCTGGATCATTAAGTTCTGTCCTGCATTTAATTTTATCTTCATTAGCCAAATATTTTGCAGTCTAGACCAGTGGTTCTCAACCTGTGGGTTGTGACCCCTTTGGAAGGTTAAGAACCTCTGGTCTAGATTCTAGACCTAATCATACCCCTTCATTATTTCTTCTCACTAGAAATGCGGTCCATCATGCCCTTTCTTAACCCATCACTATAGTAACTATGTATCTGCTAACATAGCCTTGTATCCAATTCTGATTATTTTATTTCTTTTATTAATGAAAATTTAAAAAATGTAGTCAGTTCATCAGCATTGCAAGATCCTTTAGAATGGGGCCGATAATCACCACCAGGGCTAGAAAAATGTTCAGTAAAGTTCTTATTCACAGTGCCATGCTTAAGTTTAGCAAATCAAGTATTTTGAAGTTTTTGTACTAGATGCTTAAACTACAATGATGTACTAGATTTTGTTCTAACTCTGAAGATATTTATTTACTGCAGAGAAACAAAAAGTGAAAAAGAAACCAGGTCATTATATTTGAACTGATTGATTCCTTGACAGAAGTGTCAGGACTATGGGGAAATCAGTCTCGTCTTGAAGGTCAAGGGATCCCTTCTGCACTGGCAAAAGGTAGGAGCCATAAAAATCCTGAGTCACTTAAAGAGGAATCAGGGAAAACAATTTGCAAGTAGAATTGTCTGCATTTATAAATCATCAGAGGTAACAGAGAGAGAAAGGGAGCATCATTGTACATTACTCACATTTAGATGGACTGTGGGCACTTGGATGGTTATCATACAGGATGCTAGAGAGGCAAGTGGTACAATCAAAGATGGCTTTAGAGTTGAAGGCAGAGAAAACTGTTGGGGGCCGACTTTTAGCAGAAAGCGGCTATCAGCTTTGCAGCCATCTTGAGCCATATACCCTGACATGTGACTTGGATTATAATAGCCTACAACAGCTGAGCACACTCCGATAATCTTGGTTTAGATACCTTGAGATTAAAGGTGCGTGAGATTAAAGGTGTGTGAGATTAAAGGTGTGTGACTTAAGAGTGTAATTTAGAGATAAGATTTAGAGACAAGACCTAAGGGCATGATTAAAGGTGTGACCAAAAGGCATGGCTTAGAAGTGAGACATATAAAAGGCAGAGACAGAACAGAACGGAGAACCAGACACAGCAGAGAGAAGACAGGTAGCAGGTACTTGGAAGAGAACTTGGAAGAAGTAACTTGGAACTTGGAGGGACTAGGAGCTAGGGACTAGGCACTAGGAACTCAAGACTTAGGACTTAGACTTAAGAATAAAAGGGATTGAATTACACTCTGGTCTGCATTCTTCGAGTCCGTCCTCACTCTCGCTGAACCCCGACCCGCGGACCAGAGCAGCAGCTTGGGCCAGGATATAGTGGCCGCCCAAAGCGGGGCAGCCCGGGCCTCAACATTTTGCCCGGGCTGCGACATTTTTTGGCCACCTGAACAGGGACTCCAGCTTAGGCCCCCGACATTTTTTTGGCGCCCAATGTGGGGCATTGTGGTTCCCAACAGAAAAACCACAAAGGATGCTGAACCTCATGAATGAGAGATGTGGTGACTTATTCAGGGACTAGAGCAAGGGTCTGCTATATGCCCAGCCTCCCACTAGAAGGAAACTACAGCTGGAGTGTAAAGAAGGGGCTGGAAAGAACAAGGCTGGAAATAGGCAGCTCTGTTTTTATTCTTTCAGTTTTGTGGCAATACTTACTTGAAAATTTCCCTAAATGTTGGACCTGATTTTCAAATATTTGTAGAGATGGGAAAGTAAATCTTGATGACTGTGCTGAGGGGAAAGTAAGCATATGGTGACAGATTTATTGATTAGAAAGTATTGACTTTGATTTTTATGGTCTTCGAGGAAGAGAATTCTCCAAAATAAAAAAGAAAAATGTCACAATATATTGAATGGCAGGTAGGACATGGGCTGAGCCATGCTTCTGAGAGCAGAGATGGGGACCCCAGAAGGTAAGAGAAGGATGGGTCAGAGATGCCACACAGCAATTGACAGTGACAAATGGGCTGTGAACTCCACCAGAGCCCAGAGCCCAGAGCCCAGCATGCCCTACATTATACTCTGATGAAACAAACTCCATAGATACTGAAAGAAGTAAATCTGTTAGACAGATATCTTTGTCATTGGCAGACAATCTTCTTCTCTAAAGCCCTCTCAGAAAGCTTGATAATGACTAAGTCTGGTGAGAGGAATAATTTGGGATAGATTAAGGAAGTTTTTTTTTTTTTGGAAACACTGGGGAATAGAACATCATCACCAAGTGGAGTGTGTTTGGAACTGCTTTTGTTAGGGATCAGGACTTCTGTTTGATTATTTTCTGTTTAATACACAACTGAGTCTCACATTATTCTCAGTAGTTTGGTTCTAGTAACAACAGTTCATCCCTTGTCCACTTCGAAGATGAGGAACATAAGCACTATGCAGGAATTCTGGGCTTTGAGGTGGAGTCCCCAGGGAAAATTGACTCTAGGAATCAAAGTTATGAGCAAAACTGGAAATAACTGGAGCATTGAGATTGTGTTGCAGGGACATGAAAGTTCAGCATGCTCACAGAAGGAACAACCAAAATCAGGCTTCTCCATCCAGCAAGAATTTATGCCTGGGCAATCCCTCTGAAGAATTCACAATCAAAACCCAAACCCAACCTTTGGCCCAGACCACTAAGCAGAACAGAACTCTTACTTTCTGCTTTTAAAAACAGTAATAAAAAAATGTCACTTAGATACAAAAAAAGAAATGCAATGTTCCAGGAACCAAAAGGGAAGACTGTCATTGCTACAAATGATGTCTGTTGTCTTTCCCAACAATTCAGACATGGCTAGTTTTCAGGAGAAGATGTTAAAAAAATAAGTTTGTTGTTGTTGTTGTTATGGGCTGTTGTGAATTGCCCTGGTGCTGTTTGTATTTTGATACTAAATCAGCTTCCCCAAGAAAGGCTGCCTCTGACAAGGAGTGTATCATGCACGCAGGTGACTTCATGTGAACCTTCTCCCCATTTTAACGTGTAAAATAAAGGCTAGAGTCGGTGACTGGGCAGTGGAAGGAAAGGTGGAGCTGAAAAGTTTTAATGAGAGAGGAGGAGAGGAAAAGAGGAAGGAGAGAAAGAAAGATGAAGAGGAGGCAGAAGGAAAACAGAGCAGAAGCACGTGGCCTATAGAAACTGCAAGTTGAAAGGGATTTTATAGATGGGGAATACAGTAGTGTAGTGGTAGATCTGCCCAGTCTAGGAGCACAGCTTGTGGTCAGTGGGCTTATTTGGGTTGGAGATTTACTGCAACAAAGGACATGTATGTATCTGGGAAAAGTTTTTCTCCCATCATCATAATGACTTTACCTGCCAACATATTATAAAGTAAGTAAAAGTAGAAAAACAGAAGGAAGAAACAAAACGAAAGAGGAAAGAAAGAGAAAAACAAATGAGCTTGCTTTGGGGGGCGTGTCTTCACATTCAGGGATGACATACTGTATTATATCAATCCGGGCTCCCCCTTTTACCTCAATTTTCTAACATACTGCCCTGATAGCCATGTCAACATTTCTGAGTTTAAGCAGGCATTCTAAGAATTTGATTGCAGAAATCAACTGAAAACCTAAATAAAAAACTAGTCTCTAACTATCAGGGTAAGAAATGCCTTGGAAGATTCTAGAGAGATGGGTTAGTAGTGTTTTTTGTTTGTTTGTTTGTTTGTTTTTTCGTTTAATAGTCTTTTATTTTTTTTAAAATAAAGAATCTGCAGAAAAAATAATGAGAACTTTGACATAGGCACAGTAAGAGTAAGATGAATTGTTTGGTTTTTGTTTTTTTAATTTTTAATTAATTAATTTATTTTTTATTGGATATTATATTTACATTTCAGATTTTATCCCCTTTCTCCTTCCCCCCACCACCCAGGAACCTCCTATTCCATCCCCCTTCCTCATGCTTCTATGAGGATGTGCCCCCACCTACCTCCCCACTCCCACCTCCCCACCCTTGAATTCCCACCTACTTGGTGTTCAGCCTTCATGGGACCAAGGATCTCCTCTCCCACCTATGCTAGACAAGGCCATCCTCCCCTACATGTACAGATGGAGTCATGGGTCCCTCCCTATGTGCTCCCAGGCTGGTGATTTAGACCCTGGGGAGCTCTGGTTGGTTGGTATTGTTGCTCTCCTTATGGGACCACAAACCCTTTCTGTTCCTTCAGTCTTCTCTCTAACTTCTCCAATGGGAAACCCTTGATCAGATCAGTGGTTAGCTGTGAGCATCTGCCTCTGAATGTGTCAGCCTCTGGCAGACCTCTAAGGAGACAGCTATATCAGGCTCTTGTCAGCATGCACTTCCTGACATCCACATCAGTGTCTACCTTTGGTGACTGCACATGGGATGGATACCCAGGTGGAATGGTCTCCAGATGGCCCCTCCTTCAGTTTCTGCCCCACACTTTGTCTCCATATTTGCTCTCTTGAGTATTTTTGTTACTTCTTCTAAGTAGGACCGAGGCATCCACACTTGGTCTTCCTTCTTCATGAGCTTCATGTGGTCTGTGAGTTGAATCTTGGCTATTTCAAGCTTTTGGGCTAATATTCGCTTATTAGTGAGTAAATACCATGTGCGTTCTTTTGTGATTGGGTTAACTCACTCAGGATGATATTTTCTAGTTCCATCCATTTACCTAAGAATTTCTCGAATTCATTATTTTTAATAGCTGAGTAATACTCCATTGTGTAAATGTACCATATTTTTTTGTATCCATTCCTCTGTTGAGGGACATTTGGGTTCTTTCCAGCTTCTGACTATTATAAATAAGGCTGTTATGAACATAGTGGAGCATAGGTCCTTGTTATATGTTGGAGCATCTTCTGGGTATATGCCCAGGAGTGGTATAGCTGGATCCTCAGGTAATGCTATGTCCATTTTTCTGAGGAACTGCCAGACTGATTTCCAGAGTGGTTGTACCAGCTTGCAATCCCACCAACAATGGAGTAGTGTTCCTCTTTCTCCGCATCCTCGCCAGCATCTACTATCACCTGAGTTTTTGATCTTAGCCATTTTGACGGGTGTGAGGTGGAATCTCAGGGTTGTTTTGATTTGCATATAGTTAAGAGCACTTGCTGCTCAAAAGAGGCTCTGTGGTTGGGTCTAATACCCACACAGTGTAGCTCACAATGACTGAGGAACTCCAGTTCCAGGGGCATCAGATGTCTCTGGCCTATGCGGGAACCTGACAAGCAAAGCACAAACACACAAGAAACAAATCAAAGTCAAGTCAAACTGGATCAGCTAACACAAGACTGCAAACTATCAATCTGATAGAAGAGACCACATGTAGAAAATTCCATGACACTGGTCTGAGCAGAGATTTCTCAGATCTAATCTGTCAAACAGAAGCCATGAAAGAAAAACAAGCAAGTGAGTTTTACTGAGCATTAAAATTTATACAATAAAGGAAACAATATAGCAAACTTGCAACTCAACCTGTGAGAAAATATTTTCAGTTCAGGAATTACATAAGACATTAATATCCAAAATATTTAAGCAATAAATTACAAATGTCCATGGTTACAAATGAGCAAATGATTTGAATAGTTGTTTCTCAAGACAAACAATTAATAGATGCATAAAATGCACATATTTAATTATAAAACTATAAACTAGAACCAATGTTTCATCTTTTATCTATTAGATTAAGACATCATAAAAAGAAGAAAACAGTAAGGATGGTTGATGAAACCTGAAAGAATCATTATTTTATAATGACCTAAATTATGTATCATACCTATATTTATTTTAATGAAGCTATTCATGCCACTTGAGCAGACAACACTTCTCCACAGGAGTCACAAACTAACAAGAACTCCCATACTAGATATGAGATTGAATATTAAATAGAATAGTTCAATGACTCCAAAACCCGTATTTGGATACAACCATTGCCCTTGGTTACAATTCAGAGACTGAGGGCAGGTCCATATTGGAGATGACACACATGTCAGACACAGAACTCAGAAGACTGGATCTCAAGCTAACCTGAAAGCCTCTTTCCTGAGGCCTGTCTTTCATAGCACCAGAGGAAATATGAAAGTTGACAAAGGAGGGAAACACATGTGATGCTTAGAAGCCACATCAATGACCAGCATAGAAAGATATCCCTTAATCTGCAGGAGTAGCAGTAATAGCTCAGCAGCATCTACAGCTAATAGCTGTCTAATCGGACTGAAGTTCAGTAAATAAATCATGCCCAGTACCAGAAATCTAGCCAACTACCTAGGGCTAATGAGGCTATTAATCTTAGAGGAGAGCCCACTACTGCCTCTTTTGTAAATCAGTGTAAGTCCTAACTGTATTCTAAAACTTATCCTTATATTCATAGATAAATGTAGCTCTTACCCCATATGAACAAGCTTCTCTTCAAAGCATGTGGAGTTAAGCAAACCTTAACTGATCACAAGGTAGAGATCAAGTGAGCATGCAGTGCCCAGCCCATCTACAACACACGACGCCTTCATCCAAGGCTCAGGGAACATCACAGAAGAAGGGGTGTAAAGATTGTGAGAGGCAGAGGACCAGGAAGTCTGATGTGAACATATATGTCTTTTAGAAATGACAGGGAAGTTACACGTATGATACCTCAACAATATTTATGCCCCAAATAGCATCTGAAAAAGTACACCACCAATAGATATGTTACCATGGAGGAGGAATATCTCACAGGGTTGTACCCTTAGACAAAGAACTATTAGCAACTAAGAACAGGGATGAGCCCTTGATTGATTGGTAATCCCATCCATGCTCAGCTCTGAAGTTATATACACACAAGCAACACTAAATGGATATATCAGCTTGTTTATATATTTATATATGCAACAATAATAATCAAAGAGAAAGAGGCCATGCTTTTGAGAGGTAGTGGGAGTATGGGAAGAGTTGGAGGGAAGGGATATGGAAGAAATTTGAGAAAGCAAAGGGAGGTGGGAGTGTTAAATTATGTCTTAATTTAAACAAAGCAATAAAAAATAAGGACAATGTTGGCTTAAAGGGAATACTTACTGGTTAGAGTTCTGTTCTTCTAGAAGATCTGAATTTGGTTTGAACACCCATATAAGGATGCTCACAACTGCCTTCAGCTTCAGAGAATGTGATTCTTGCTTCTGTCATACGCACAGACATTCACACAACACATGAAAACTAAATCTTTGAGGGTAGAGAACCGAGGTTCTCACCACTCACATGGTAGCTCAGAACAGCCTGTAACTCCATTTCCAGGTGATCTGACTCCCTCTCCTAGCCTCTGGTGGCTTCAGAAAAGACACAGCATACATACAGGTTTATACAGATACATATAAAAGAAAATTATACGCATACATACAAAAGAAAATAAAAGGACCATTCCAAGGTAGCTTTTAAAGTCACAAACACAGTTTGTTATAAACTCTGTATCATTTAAAGTAGTTATTATTATTATTACTATTATTAATGATTTTTCTCCTCTTTGGTTCTGGAATTGAGCTCCAGGACCCAAATGCACTATGTGACAAGAGAAAGATATTTTCAGGAAGACAGATGACGTTTTATTTTGTAAAGCTGTAAAGTACATGCCAAGAGTGATACTGAAGTGTTAAATCAATGTATACTCAGGTTGAAACTAACACAATTAAGAAGAAGTTGCAGAGAAAACACTGAAGGTCAGGATATTTAGTCAATGCTTTCAAATACGGTTTGATGATTTGAAACAAAAAATTATTATGTGTTTGTACGGAATCATTCATTAGTTTGCCATTAAATTTCTCAATGATCATTTGTAGAAACACTCTTCTAACCCATACATATTACCAGGACAAAATTTTATTGAATTTAATGGATAATTCAGTGCTTGACCAATTGGTCCAGTAAAAACAACAACAACAACAACAACAACAACAACAACCCCCAAAACCCCAAACGAAACAAAAAACAAAGCAAACAAAAAAACCCCACCCAAAACCAAAAACTTGATGTTGATGTCCTGTTGTCTTGTTTGTCACAGAGAAGGCAGACCCAGTTTGGGGACAGTATTATTATCTCGAGTACCACTGAGTTCATTCACTTCTAGACTGGTCTGCACAGCTGTCCCAGAGTTCTGCTGCTCTAGCTTAATGCTGCTATAGTGATATATTTCAGTGCTCACATGACACTACACTTGTGACACCAATCCACGTGTTCACACCTGGTTTCCCATGTAGAATGCTCGTACCCTCCCAAAACAACATTCTGCGTTTTCTCTGTGAATGCATTTTTTGGGGGAACTGCCTAATGTCTGGTGTGACTTTTCTTCCAATGTCTACTTCATATGATGTCCTAGACTTTTCTGGACTTTTAACATTCCTTAGCCAGATGTTCAGCAGAAAATATATTCTCTGCTGGGAAATGGAGGGAAAAGTGGTACTTGTCAGCAGTGGTGGGAATTATCAGTATGGGGAACACTTATTTTTTTGTTTTTGCATGGGAGACTGGCAGAAATATTTGAAATATGAAGCCCAGTCATCTCTTTAATATACTTTAATAAACTCCAGCTCTGGAGTAGCGACAGAAAACTGAAACTGGAGACTACTGAGTGTGCAAAAATGTGGAACCTATTCAGAATTTATTACTATCCACTCTGCTCTCAATCACAGCTCTCCTCAGCCTATTTGTGATAAATGAACCTTCTGGGTATGTTTGCATCAACATTTATGAGTTCCTAGAATAAATGACCTGAGGGTTTTTTTTTTTTTTTTTTTTTTTTTTTTTTGGAGCAGCATTCCCTAGAGGGCTCAAAGGTAACTAAAATATCTTTGGCTCAGAATATTCTTTAAGTTAACTTTGAAGCCAGGAAATTTAATTGAATATGAAAACCCACTTAAGAATAAAAATCGGAAGATACTTTGGGCATTGCATTATGGGGCCCTAAGCCAAACATTTCAAAAATATTTTACTTCAAATAAAATTTTCATTCATTTGGCTGGTTAATTAAATATGATTTTTTTTCTCCTTTGGATTTTGCTGGGAGGAAAGAACTCTGATAGTATTAAAAAGAATACTCTGATAGTATTAAAAAGAATACTAAATATGCTGGAATACAAGAGGTCATTGGTTCTGGGCACTTTGAAAAGTACCAGCTTTTTTTTTTTTGCTTTTTCAATTAAGGTAAGAAATCAGTCCCTTGCTTTGATCTGTTCTTTCCCTGCTTCCCCTTGAAACTGTGAGAGTCTTATGGTCTCCCAACTCTGATGGTGTGATTTGAAAAGGAAGTGTAATCTACTCCATTGCTTCTGCAGAGGGTCTCGGACTCTGGAGAGTTCCCACAGAGGATGTCCTTTAAGGTGCAGTATCTGTTGGTTCAGAGTTCTTTTGTACCCTTTCCCTACCAGATTATTGACATAGACTCTTTCCTGCTCTGAGCAGCCTATAGAAAAAGCCTTCTCTTTTATGTCATAGTTTGGTTTTAATTAAAAACCATGTTTTTTTGTTTGTTTGTTTTTTGTTTTTGGTACCATGAAAGTGAGTCCTTAGGGAGGAGGCATTTGAGTGAGTTCCAGGTCAGAGGTCTATGGGTCCTGTGACTGAATTTCATAATGTCTTCAGCAACAGAGACCTTTTATTGTGAGGGTCTGGGGATCAGGGCTGGGGTAGGGGTAGGAGTGGGGTCAGAACCAAAAACAAATAGCAAGAGTCTATAACGTTTTGGGAGTCTCCTAAAACCCTGGTCAACAACTCAAAGAAGGGTGTCTTATTCTTAGCGTTGGGTTTTTGTTAGATAGTTGTTGGCTCTTGGGAGACCATTGTCAGCCTGGATGGAAATTTTCATTTAAAGTATATATGTATATCTATGTACAGACTTACAGGTATTATAGGTATTTTAGGCAGGTAATACTATGATTCCTAAGACTTTTTCACTTACGCATTCCCATGAACATGAAGTTTAGCCCTAACTAGAGTCATTTCCCACAAACCATTTCCTAAGGACCTTCTACAAGACAATCAGGCCAACTGCAGGGTCAGAAATACAGTGTCTTGCCAAATGAACTCTGCACTTCTCTTCCTGGAAGGAGACAGGGAAATTGTGAAGGATTTACCACACTCATCTATCTCAAGGCCAATATGGGAATTAAATAAGCATTTTCGGTGAGGGTTATTACTTTTGCCTATGAGAAACTGTGAAAATTCTAGGCTACTCAGGGTGATAGTGAGTTGGCAATGTTGATCCATAAACCCATCAAAATAATCCGTCTTCCCAGATAGAGCATTTGCATAATACAATATATAACATGCATGATACAAAGTAGAGCTACACGCTATTGTTCTCTGGGAACCTCCTGGACCTAACTGGTTAACTATTAAGTGACTATAAGACCATCCACTTGTTAGCCCCACTTTGCATATTAAAACACTTGCACATTGTTTCTTTTTCCTTTTCCAGAGTTTCTGACTGAAAAAAATATTGAAGAGCGTGTTTGAAAAAGATCTGGATTGCTCTGAAGATAAATAAAAATGTAAACGTTTTGCTTTTGCATGCTGGGCATGGTAGTGCACACCTTTAATTAAAGCACCCAGGAGGATGCCTGGGTTAAATATAACTACTATGTAACATGCGAAATAAGAGACTCAGAAGGGAAAGGAATACTGAAGTTCCTAAGGATACCCAGGGATCACCATGCATTATTTGATATTTTATTTGTGAAGTATATACAAATATAAATACAAGTATACAGGATTTGAGAGATTTCTCCAACTGCCATGTAGGAAAAAAATCAAAATCCAACTCTGCAGGTGGTGTCTGTCAATAGCCACGGAGGACAGACTATTGGGATGATACAATGGGAGAGTGAATGCCTGTGGGAGGATCTAAAATTTCCTAAAATTACCCTTTTTACTCTTGCATTTCTGGTCTAACATGAACTTTGAACTGAGGGACATTGAGAAATTTTCTTAACGGACTGTGTTGTTGATCAGTTAACTTACTAACAGTTAACCTAGGTATATATGTCAAGCTGAGTTTTAGTCATGACAGAGAAAAGAAAATTTCACAAATATCTAAGTTTTTTTTTTTTTAACTGAGAAAGAAATCTTTCTTTCTTTCTTTCTTTCTTTCTTTCTTTCTTTCTTTCTTTTCTTGTTTGGTAAAATTGCTCTAAGTTTTCCAGTTCTGAAAAACCACTGCAAATGATCCTTTACAATAGTTGGCTAGGCAAGTTTCTAAAAAATATGCAAAAGAACAGAAAACAAATTTTTATTATTTTCAGATTAATTTAAAAACTTGATGTTTGATTTTGAAAAACAGTTCATTTTATTTCAAGCTATTAAGACAAGAGAAATCCCAGGCCCTTATGCAGAGTTGGCTATCTTAAGACTATCTAAGACTATCTAAGTTGGCTATCTTTCGATGCTTTTGTGTTCAGCCATGCTAGCTAACACAAAACTCTCTCCCTGAGAAATCAGCCATCTGAACTGCTCAGGCTTCTACTGAAGAATATTTGAAGTGACCACAGCCCAAAGGCCCAGAGTCATAATTAGGAATCTTTATTACAATTCTGATGTCCTCATTTTCCAGTGACACACAAAAAACCATCTCTACATCTTAACATCATATAATCAGCACAGAGTCACTTTCTCTGGAAATCTTGATCCTTTTCTATTAAATTACTATTAAGTGATCTATCAGGTGAACAGCTCAGGTTTGTCTTTTAAATCACTCCCATGATTGCATTTCCATTTTATGCAGCAAAAGTCTACTAAGTCAAAGAACACATCCTCTCAAAAGATGTCAAACTCCCTCTAAATTTACGTTCAGTTTAACGAAACAAGATGGAAAATGTCATTTCTGCCGTCATTCTCTACTCTGGCTAACATGGCAGACTAACAGTATTGAGTGATGGAAACCTCCAGGCTGACACCTGGTGTTGGATGATTTCAGACACAAAGAAACCCATGCATTCTGAGGCCGCTGTAGGGTAGCTGGCCTGCAGCGTTAAGCAATAGCATAAGGACCACGCTTAACCAACTTCTGAGCTTTAAAAAAATGAAAGAAAGGAATAATAGAAGAGGATGGAGAACATCTGTCCAGCATCTGTTGCAAGAAACGCTATCTCTCTCGTGAACCTCAGACTCTATTTCTTGAAGTGTCACTTTGAACAACTAAAACTGGCATAAAGTTTACATAATGATAATGTGAAGAGAATGAGGTAATAAGAATGGAAACCTTGTCTCTCAAGGAGGAAATACTGTCTAAGATACTGAGTTTAAGGGGTGCTTTGGGTATGTATCAAGACATCTGGGTGAATAGGCTCTCGGCTTAGTGTCAGGTTCCTTCCAAATAGTTTTTCTATATCCTCAATAAATAGCTTTCTGTACTCCCTGTCTCACACGGCACCTCAAACACAGTTGGTTCAGTAAATGACTTTTGAAAGATGTCTAATCAGTTACAATATGTCTGGTGATTTGGAAAAGCTTTGATATTCTCTCAGATCTTCATTTTTTCTTTATGGAAAATTTCCAAGAATCTGCAGTTTACGTAGAATTTGGAAGCAAACTGTACTTTTATGTCTTCCATTATGAAATATTAAAACATAAAAGGAGATAGACAAAAATATAAAGACTACCAACATGACCACAGAAAATCTTTAAAAAATTCAACTTTCAACTGTCTTTGTAAAAGATACTGTGTGTGCGTGAGTTCGTGCGTGTGCGTGTGTGTGTGTGTGTGTGTGTGTGTGTCTGTGCACACGTGCGTGCATGTGTCTTTGTGTGTGTGTGTGTGTGTGTGTGTGTGTTTCAGTGGACTTATATTAGCTTCACAGTCTATTATCCTGGGAAGGCAGGGCAGGGGCTCAGCTCAGGAATCTAAAGGCAAGAAGTAAGCGGAGACCAGGAAGGAACATTGCCTCCTGGTTTACTTAGCCTGTTTGCTGATACAACTCAGGACCACCTGTCTAAGGATGGCACCACTCACCATGGGCTGGGCCCATGTATGTTTATCCTCAATCAAGAAAATGCCCACAAGCCAACCTAGTAGAGACATTTTTACAAATGGGGTTGCTTCTCAGGAGACAAGTTTTTGTCATGTGCTTGGAAGTGAACAAAGTGCTCTTGACTGCCAAGCCATCTATTATGTTCTATAGTTTGATGACTTTAAACAATATTTAAATTGATAATATTTAGCTGCAGAAAAATAAGATTTATTTTACTTTTTACTTTTCACCATAACTTTTGAAAATGAAGTAAATGTTTGCAGGCAATTAAAATGTCTACTCCTATTATGCTGGCTGTTGCTTTCTTAGTGGGTGCGTAGGTCACAGATGGGTATGCAACACCTTACATATTGGCTCACCAGTATGAACTTATGTTGTTTATTTTACACACACACACACACACACACACACACACACACACACACACACACACACACGCTTTCCACTTCATGTTTGGATTTGTTTTTGCCTAGTTGTCTAGTTAAAAGGCCATTGCTTCTCCATCTTTAGAAAAAGAGCTTTTCACTAAGTATCTTTTTGATCTCTCCTGGACTATTATTAAAACAAAATAAAAGCAGATGATTTAGAAGGTGTGATAAATTAAAGCTGTGGCAAATACAAATGCTACTTTTGATGATTATGTGGAACAGATGAAGATTGCTGTATCTGGTTCTATAAAGGTTTTTAAAAGACCCCGCTAGACTTAATTCTCACCTTGACATCAGGTTGCTATGAATCTCTTAGTAGGGCGAGACCACTGTTGCCAGTGCAATAGCCAGATTTAGTGTGGGTTCATTTTAAAACTACAGCCTACATGGTAACACTTCACAGATATGTGCAGTCAAAGGTAAATGAACATGTAAGAGGTAAGCTGACATACACAAGTTTCCTATCTCTGCCTTCTGAAAGGGCCAAGAAACACTGCATTTCCAGAAACATCATTACTCTAGATAGTGAGGTTTAATTCTATTCTCTAATGAAAACACAGATCTCTGAAGAAATGGCCAAATTGAGGGCAGGCCAGGGAGATAAATGATTAAAGTAGACATTTTGTAGGATTAGAAACCATGGAAATGCTCCAGACAATGTGTCACAGTAAAACAGAAGCCAACTTGAAAAGCTCCCAATAGCCAAAGTGGGACAATATGAAGAATGAAATAAATAATGTAGTATTGGATTGTAACTCAGAATATAAAACACATACAGTTGAGTTCATGCTAATATAAATAGCCCAAAATAAATACACAAGGAAGAAGAGATGAACCTCTAGAATGAAAACTGTACTTTCTAGGTATTATAAACACATTGAGGACAAAATATGAATTAGCACAGTTTTCAGACTCTTACATGAAGGATGTGCATAGAGATTTCCTTACAAAGGGATAAGCTGGGTAGTACTGGGGTTGAAAGAATGACTTTACAGTTCAGAAATATGAAAACCAATGACACAGCTAGGTAACTGTGTTCGCCAGGTTTCTCTGCTTCAGTGGTTCTCAACCTTCCTAATGCTGTGGCCCTTTAATACAGTTCCACATGTTATGGTGACCTCCCCAAACATAAAACTACTTTTATTACTACTTTATTACTGTTATGAAGAGTAATATAAATATCTGAAATGCAGAACATCTGATGTGCTACCCCTAGGAAGGGTCCTTCGACACTCCCATAAGGGTCATGCCCACAGGTTGAGAAATGCTTCTCTAGAGGAACAGAAGTGATAAAGATGAGTATGTATAATGTATAAAGGAGAGTTATTAGAGTAGCTTACTGGCTGTGTCCAGCTAGTACAACAGTGGCTGTCTTCCAACAGAAGGTCCAGTCACCCAGTAATTATTCAGAATTCTAAGAAGTAGGCTTTAATGCCAATAAAGGAATGGAATTGCCAGCGAGAGCAAGGGCAAGTAGACAAAGAGCCAAAGCCACTGGTGTCTGTTCAGGAATTTTCCCTCTGTGTCAATGAGTTCAAGGCTCTTTCCCACTTTCTCTTCTATCAGATTCAGTGTATCTGGTTTTATGTAGCAGTCCTTGATCCACTCAGAATTGAGCTTTGTGCAGTGATAAATATGGCTCTATGTTCATTTTTTTCTACATACAGATAGCCAGTTAGACCAGCGCCATTTACTGAAGATGCTTCATTTTTGCATTGTATGGTTTTGGCTTCTTTGTCAAAGTTCAAGTGTCCATAGGTTTGTGGGCTTATTTCTGGGTCTTTGATTTAATACCATTGATCAACATATCTGTATTTGTACCAATACCATGCAGTTTTTATCACTATTGCTTTGAGGTCAGGAACAGTGATTCTCCCAGAAAGATTTTTCATCGTTGAGAATTGTTTTGGTTATTCTTTCTCTTTTTTTCCCCTATGAAGTTGAGAATTGCTCTTTCAATGTCTCTGAAGAATTGTGTTAGAATTTTGATGGGGATTGCATTGAATCTGCAGATTGCTTCTGGTAAGATGGCCATTTTCACTATGTTAATCCTACCAGTCCATGAGTTTGGGAGATCTTTCCATTTTTTTTTTTTTTTTGAGGTCTTTTTCAAGTTTTTTTTTTTTTTTTTCAGGGATTTGAAGTTCTTCTCATAAATATCTATCACTTGCTTGGTAAGAGTTACACCAAGACATTTTATAATATTTGTGGCTATTGTGAAGGGTGTTGTTTCACTAATTTCTTTCTCAGCCTGTTTATCATTTGTATAAAGGAGGGGTACTGATTCGTTTTAGTTACTTTTATATCCTGTCACTTTGCTCAAGGTATTTATCAGCTGTAGGAGTTCTCTAGTGGAATTTTGGGGTTTGCTTATGTATACTCTAAGATCAATAACTGATAAATGGGACCTCATGAAACTGAAAAGCCTCTGTAAGACAAAAGCTACCATAAATAGGACAAATTGACAACCTACAGATTGGGAAAATATCTTCACTAACATCTACATCTTACATCTTACAGAGGGCTAATATCAAAAATATATAAAGAACTCAAGAAGTTAACCTTCAAAAAAACCAAACAACCCAATCAAAAACTGGGGTACATTGCTAAATAGATAATTCACAACAGAAGAATATCGAATGGCAGAGAAGTACTTAAGTCCATAATCATCAGATAAATGCAAATCAAAATGTCCCTGAGATTTCACCTTATACCAATCAGATGTCAGATAAAAGATAAAAACCCTCAAGTGACAGCCCATGCTAGCTAGGATGTGAAGAAAGGTGGAAACTCCTCCATTGCTGATGGGATTGCAAACTGGTACAATCACTCTGGAAAACAATCTGGTGGTTCCTCAGAAAATCGGAAATAGATCTACCTGAAGACCCAGCTATACTACTCTTTGGCATATACCTATATGTCCCATACCACCAGGACACATGCTCCACTATGTTTATAGTAGTCTTATTTGTAACATCCGAAGCTGGAAACAATCCAGACATCCCTCAACCAAAGAATGGACGCAGAAAACGTGGTTCATTTACACAATGGAATACTATTTAGGTATTAAAAACGAGGACATGATGCATTTTTCAGGCAAATGGATGAAACTAGAAAATATCATCCTGAGTGAGGTAACTCAGACCCAAAAGGACATGCAAGGTATGTATTCACTGATTAGTGGATATTAGCCAAAAAGTACAGAATACCTTGGGTACAACCCACAGACCTTAAGAAGTGTAACAAGCAGAAAGGCCCAAGCAAGAATGCTTCAATTCCACTTAGAATGGGAAAGGAAATAATCAGGAGAGGCAGAGGGAGGGAGAAACCTCGGAGGGAGAGGAATGGGGAGGGGAAAAGGAGAACAGAATCAGGTGTGGGGTCCGGGAAGAAACCAAAGAGAAGCCCAGAGGGCCAAGAGAATGAATGGAAATAAGCAGCATTGGGAGGTGGGAGGTGGGGGGGATGTGGGGGAGATGTGGGGGGGGGGAACCCTCTAGAAAGTACCAGAGACCTCCTGGGAGGTGAGAGACTCTAAGGACTCAGTGGGGGTGACCTTAGCCCAAATGCCCAACACTGGGGAGGGGGAACTCAAGGAATCCACCTGCAGTAGATAGACAGGGCCTCAAGTGGAGGGACAGGGTTACTAATTTACAGTCAAAATTCCTGACCCAGAAGAAATTCTTGTCTAAAAGAACTGCAGGGGCAAAAATGGAGTAGAGACTGAAGGAAAGGTGGTTTAATGTCTGGCCCAACTTGGGATCCCTCTCATGGGAGGGCACTAAGACCTGACACTATTACTGATGCTATGATGTGCTTACAGACGGGACCCTGGCATGGCTGTTCTCTGAGAGGCAACTACCAGCAGCTGACTGAGACAGAAGCAGATACTTATACCCAACCATTGGACTGAAGTCAGGGTCTCTATAGTTGAATTAGGGGAAGGACTGAAGAAGGAGAAGCGGAGAGTGACCCCATAGGAAGACCAGCAGTCTCAACTAACCCAAACCCCATGGAACTCCCAGAGACTGAGCCACCAACCAGGAGCATTCATGGGCTGGTCTGATGCTTGTGGCATAAATACAGCAAAGGTCCTGGTCAGGCCTCAGTGGGAGAAGATGCGCTTAATTCTCAAGAGACTTGAGGCCCCAGGAAAGGGGGAGGCCTGTTGGGGGGAGCACCCTTTCAGAGGCAAGGGGGAGGCAGAATGGGACAAGGAACAGTGGGAGAGACCACGGAGTGGGGGAGGGGTCGGGCAACGACTGGAATGTAAACTAAAAATTAAAAAAAAAAAAAAAAAAAAAAAGGCAAAGCCTCCTTTTCTTTTCAACAGGCGGACAGAGGCTGCGTCCAGATTAAAGTGACTCTTCCTATTGCAAATGAACCAATTAACTAAAAATTCCTCACAGGTGTTCACAGGGCTCATGTTGACAACTAATAGCTTTCACAGTGGTTTAGTTCTAAATCCTTGGTGATGACATCTTGATAGCATAGGTCCTTGGTGTGAGGAGCTTATGTTCTCAATCTACAAAAAGCATTGTCATAGTATAACCACGAGGAAAAAAAGAAATCAGAAAAAGCCAAATGTGAGGACATTCTAAAAAGGCATAATCTTTAATCCTCAAACCAATGGGGGTCGTAGAAAGCATGGAGACAGAAGCAATGTGACTCTGGCTAGGGCAGTTAGAGAAGACATGACGACCGAATGTGATATGGCGTCCTGGGTGAGCGAATGGAGCAGAACACACACACAATGTATCCACTGAAGAAATACAAATCAACTGTGGAATCCTGCCAAGAACAGTGTGATGAGACTGGATTATTATTTTGACAGCCAGACCATAGACATGTAGAATGCTATAGTAGAGGCAAGATAAACTGCATATATAAATTTATTCTAAATTAAGATGCTTATCTTCTAAAAGCCTTTTTAGGGACCAAGGCCAAGGACACTGTGCATTTACATAAACCTCCAAGACCCAAAGCAAAACGACTGGCAATATATGTAAGGAGTAGATTAATATATATTTGGTGGATTTTCTAACATGAATGATACTATTATCTACTAAAGCTTTATTTTGAAATTTGTAGTAGTTTTCCCAACTTTATTATGTTCAAATTTCATGATTTTGTTTGTTGTTTGTTGTTGTTTAGCATTTACATTTTTTTAACCAAACCAAACCAAACCAAACCAAACCAAACCAAACCAAACCAAACCAAACCAAACCAAACCAAAACTCTACAAAGCTCATAATAGACTTTAGATTCAACCAATTAACAAATTTGGGAAGACTGACATCTTAAAAGTATTTGTTAGAGACTTCTAATTTCTCCCACTTATTTATAATAGACTTCTGTGTATAGAATTTTCCCTTTTTTGTTCAAGTTTCAAAATGCTTTTACAAAGAAAAATGCTTCATTAAGTTAATTTAGGAAATAATTGTGTGAGTGTGCGCGTGTGCGTGTGTGTGTGTGTGTGTGTGTGTGTGTGTGTGTGTGTGTGTGTGCAATCACACAGGTGCATCTGAGGAGGTCAGAAGATAATTTTGTGGAGGTGGTTCTCTCTCTCCAGGATTAGAGTTCAGTTATCAGGGTCACATTGCAAGTGTTTTTTACCAGTGAGCCATCTCCCTAGCCTTGACTTCCATTTTGATTGTTTGTAGCTAATACTAAGAATAAAATAGAAATGAAATTTTAGATTTTGTGTTTTGGTTTCATATTCTACATTACAACGTTTCAGATGTAAGTAAAAAAATAATTCCAGGTATGTGATTTGCTTTGTCCCTCCCTTCCTCCCTCCCTCCCTCTCTCCCTCCTTCCTTTTCTCCCTCCCTTCCTCTCTTCCTTTCTCTTCTCACTGCGTAACTTTCCTGACTCAGCTACCTAAAGGTGGATAAGAGACCTGTGCTGCCACACTCAGCCTGTTTCTTGTTGATGTTTTCTGAAGATTTTCTACACATGGTCATGTGGCTATAAATAATGCCAGTTTTCAACATCTATGCCCTCTCTCTCTCTCTCCTCTCTCTCTCTCTCTCTCTCTCTCTCTCTCTCTCTATATATATATATATATATATATATATATATATATATATTCTGAAAATGAGCCCAGGGGACCTCTTCATATATACGTGTGTGTGTGTGTGTGTGTGTGTGTGTGTGTGTATTTAATTTGCTTGAATGTGGTGTATAAACCTCTAGCACAGGACTGACTAGAGGTAGTGACAAACTTACCTTGAGTTTTGGTTCTGGTCTTAGTGAGATGCATTCAGCTTTGCGTTCTTAAGTCTACTGTTTCAAGCTTTCCTTATGTGTCCTTTATGAGATTCAAGAAACTCCTTCCAAGTGTTGAAATAAAGGTTTTTTTTTTTTTTATCTCTCCTTTAAAAGTGCCAACCTTACTAAAAAAAACTCACATGCAGTACAATTTGCTCATTTAAAATGTGGCACTCAGTAGTTTTAGTGCAGCCAGAGAGCAGGGCAGAGAGGTCCCTGGGCTCATTTTCAGACTCCCCATCTCCTACTGAATTTCTTTGTCTCAGATTGGAAACTGCTAATTCACTTTCTGTTGCACAAACCACACTGTTTCGGTGACTGCAGAGTTTAATCTGTCACTGTTAAATATGGTGCTGGGTGTGGTTTTTGCATAGATGTCTTTAGTCACTTTGAGGAATTTTCCATTTGTTCTGGAGTTACTGAATTTCTTGAATCAGGAAGGGCTGAGCTTTATCAACAGTGTCTCTTGAGTCTATTGGTCATGTGACTTGTTTTCCAATCTATTGCTTGACGCATTACACTAATTGATTTGGGGTGCTAATGTTTGTGTTCTTGAACATATGTCCCATTCGGGACGGGACTGGTAATTAACAACTGTATTATTCTTTTTTATTTTATATTATTTATTAATGATAATAATGATTGTCTTTTAAAGTTCAGTTTGTAATACTTTCTTGAGAATGCTTTCATCTATATCCATAAGTGGCATTTATTGGTATATGGTTTTCATTCTTTCTGATATCTGTTACTGATTTAAGCACAAAGGTGAGACTGGTTTTGTGCAGAACAAACTAGAACGTATTTCTTTCTTTTCCTGTTTTTGAAAAGTTGGTGAAGAGTTAGTATTTTAAGCGTTTGCTAGAATGCACCCAAGAAGCCATTTGGACCTGGGCTTCTGTCTGATATGACTCCTTATATATCCAGCTTATGTCCTTATTGCTTGTGTTACCTGTTTCTTCTGAATTCATCTCTGCCTTTTTGTTCTATGTCCTCTCTGAAGTTTGTCTAATGTATGTGACTTGTTGGCCTGGAGCTTATGGTCCTCCCTTATAACCCGTTTTATTTTGTGAGGTTGGTAACTAGTTCCTCTCCTTTCCCATGTGAAGATTTCGTATGCTTGTTGTCTTTTGGTAGTTATTCCTAGGCACACCGTGTGTTGTCTGGGTGGGGGCTGTTCTTTCAGGACCGGATCTAGGTCTCTGCACATGCATCCTAATGCTGAGCGGGACTCTAGCTTTTATGTCTTAGCTGTCTTAATATAGGTGAGGTTAAAGTGTACTAAAGTCAGTTAAGATCTAATAACTCTACCCTTGACTTAATATAATGATCACCATGCATATCCCTTCTAAAATGTCGCCAGCAGGATACAGGGTTGTACTTTCTGTCATATATTGTCTTTATTATCCTCCTATCCTGAGGCTCTACTCAGCTGTAACTGGAGGCTTAGTCCAACCAAGATTACATTTTAATGTATTTTGGTATTTTTTTTTTCTGAAGACACTACCATCCAGGAGGTATTGTTCTATGCTGATGATTGCAGTCATGTTGGGGTCCACACTAGCCCCACATTGGGGCGGCCAAAAAACGTCGCAGCCCAGGCAAAATATTGAGGCCCTGGCCGACCCACATTTGGGTGGCCACTGTATCCTGGCCCAAGCTGCCGATCCAGTCTGCGGGTCGGGGTTCAGCAAGAGAGAGGGTGAGGGCAGACTCGAAGAATGGAGACCAGACAGGGTGTGATTCAATCCCATTTATTCTTCAGTCTCTCTTCCTCTAAGTGTCTCCTTCTCTGTCTCCTCTGTCTGCTGTGTCTCCCTAATGTCTGATTCTCTCTAGAGCCAAGTGTCTTCTATCTAATGTCTGATGTGTCTGATTCTCTCTAGAGCCAAATGTCTTCTACCTAATGTCTGATGTGTCTGATCCTCTCCTCTGTGTCTCCCTAATGTCTGATGTGTCTGATTCTCTGATCTCAGTCTGATTCTCTCCGTCTGCCTCTGCCTTTTATATGTCTCACTTCTAAGCCACACCTCTAAGTTACACCTTTAATCATGCCCTTAGGTCTTGTCTCTAACTCTGATCTCTATACTTCTAAGTCATACTCTTAAATCACACACCTTTAATCTCACACACCTTTAATCTCATGCACCTTTAATCTCAAGGTATCTAAACCAAGATTATCGGAGTGTGCTCAGCTGTTGTAGGCTATTGTAATCCAAGTCACATGTCAGGGTATATGGCTCAAGATGGCTGCAAAGTTGATAGCTGCTTTCTGCTAAAAGTCGGCCCCCAACACAGTCAGTCTCTCTAAACAAAGCTGGTGGCAGCCCTGGCTGTCCCATGTAAACTCAGTCAACTCTCTCTCTCTCTCTCTCTCTCTCTCTCTCTCTCTCTCTCTGTTTTTCTCTCTGTCTCTTTCTTCCTTTTACCCTCCCTCCCCTCCTTCTCTCTCTCTCTCTCTCTCTCTCTCTCTCTCTCTCTCTCTCTCCTCTCTCTCTTTCTCTGTCTTCATGGTCTTTCTGTGTGTAAGCTTAGTCTTCTTTTCTTCCTCCCTCTCCCTTCCTCTCTTCCCCGCTCTCTCTCCTCCTGACTTTCTCCCTCCCTCCATCTCTGAAGCTGGGTAAAGAAGGCCACAGACACAGAAATGGCACTGTTTTTATAGAAAGCACCTTTTTTTGGTTTACAATTCAATGCTTCTTATTCTTTTTTTCAACTTGTCAATTCTTCACAGCCCCAAAATGTTTGTTCTTAATAATTTTTGCCTGTTATGTGCTTGGTCTCTGGCTGGGAGGAGATTCTCCAGTGTCTTCATGCTACCTTATCAAAAGAGCTAGGTTCTCTGCTTTAGAGTCTGTATTAAAAAGTTAAGTAACACAGAGAAACAGAGTAAGAATTTAGTCTTCAATCTCCTAGTACCAGCTACAACTGCTAGACCACATATGAATATTCTTCCAAATTCTCTTAATGTAGGGCCATACAGTTTTATATTGAGGGAACACACATAGTAAAGTGTTTAATTGCCTGCCATTTCTGTTCAGTACTATAGTGGGGTAAAATGTTCAAAGTCAATATGAACAGATTTCTATGGTCTATTTTGATGAGAACAGAGAATTCCATTGTATGATGTAGTTCTTTTAAAATTCATTACCCAATCCTTATCAGGGAGTTTTAAGATGACTTTGGTGTTTTTCCTTCAGTTTTAAAGCAACCCTTTGAACCTGTGTTCAACATGTATGAGTGGAGGTATTCCGTATGTTTCTACAGAATGTATTACAAGGTTCAGAGAATGAGCATGTGAACTTTGAGAATAATTTGTTTAAGTTTTCTCGAATGTAGAATTCTTCATCATCATTTCCCCATATTTTCAGACACTTTGGGGGATAATTCATTATTTTATTGATTCTCAAATAACTGACACAATTTATTTTTTATGTTTCCATTCATATGGTCACTAATTTATTTTGTATGTTTTGATGTTTATCAAATACTTGTATTTCTGTGTAAACTTTCCATTTCTATTCTTTGCCCACTGCTTTTTCTTCGTTTTTAGGAGCCTTTGTCATTTGTCATCTTAATATTTTGTCTGCTTTGCTGTTATAAATATCTTTCCAATTGTTATTTCTGTTTCATCATAATATTTTCATCTTTTTTTGTTTTTAAAGCCTCTATTTTACTTATTATTATGGTATGATGTGTGTTTTAAATGGGGGCAAGTGTATTCCACAGGTCATGTGTGGATATCGTAGGACAACAAAGAAAGTTAGATCTCTCTTTCTGCTCTGAGTTCTGGGGACTTAACTCAGTTCCTCAGATTTAAGCAGCAAACACCTTTAACACTATGGCCCTTGTTTGCTTTTTACCCACCTTTTGGAGTATAGCATCTGGAGCCAGAATTCTGACATTTCAATCTTGCTTGGTGCCTCCCAAGTTGTGCCGCTATAGATAATATATCTCAGTGTCCCAGATGTAAACTTTTCATTATAACAGCATTTACCTCCTGGGAATTGCTCATAAGATGTATATCATATATGCATACTGTTTGCTGTATATAACATATTTAGAATAATGCTATATGATTCTTAATATATCTTGACTATTATGGTTACAACAAAATAAATTTTTTTCAAAGTTCCTGGCTTTTATACCATCTTTATACTCAGAATTTGGACACTATGTACTGGTTACTCTAAAATATTCAGTACAAACCTTCAAACTTTATTTCAGTATTTCTCTTGTATTACTGTTTATGCTTTTTCTTTATTTGGATTTTACTTTATAAAGTGAATATGTGTTATGTTTTTGAATTCTTTGTTATTTCGCTATACTATATTTTAACAATTTAATAATTTATTTCATAATATACCTTTGCTTTGTGACAGATTCAATTTATACATGCAATCAGAAGTAATTCTGACCTCTTTATTCTGTCCTTATTAAGTCTATTCACTTGGGCAACAGTGAATTACTGTAACCATTTATTTACTGAACAACCTCAGCAATTTATGCTGTCTTTTTCTTATCATGAAAGTCTGGAAAGGATGATAGCTATCTCAGAGAGATGTTTGTAAGTTAATGTATGTTTAGTATTCAAAAAAGTTGCTGGATCATGCATCCATTTCAGTGCATATTAGATGCTATAGCCATTCTTCAGAAGGAATAGCCCTTATCTGGATTCATTGATGATTGTAATAAGGATTATTGTTAGTCATACCTCTTGGGTCTATATCCTTTTGCAACATTGTTTTCTTATCCAAATCAAAAGGTGGAATGTATCTTCAGACTTCTTGGATCAGATGTTCCTGTTCATTGACTTGACCGAAAGAGTGTGGGGAGTGACCTCGCATGATTTGGAAGCCTGGGCCTTGGAAACCTGTTCACTGGGTTTTACCTTATTGGGAACTAGAGCTATGTTATATTGAACACGATAACTGAGAAGTCTCAGACACTTGTTCTGAATAACACCAAAAAACAGGAGTCAAAACATTATGGGCCATCTATGACTAATGGAAACCTCATTGGTGGGAGTTGTGTGAAGACTCCCAGGTAATTTTAACAGGGGAATCATCCAGATGAGGCAGCCAGATTGTACTATTTTGATCAAATAACTATTTTAAGCTTCAGCTTTATCTTTTGAAATACCAGAGTTGAGAACTGGTACATTAATGTTTCTATTATTTCAAGTTTAAGCAATCATTTCATTGTTTCAGTGAGAATTTTGTGTTTTTTAAGAATGCAATTTATTAATTCTTTGTAATGTGTTTGAATTGAAACTTTAGTCATCCTTCTGAAAAAAAAGCATCTAAGAACATTTAGAGAAAAGTAAAATCAGTAACATTGAAAATAAAATTAAGACAATAACTCTGATGTTCTCTGGACAGTCTTTTTCCTAATTATACAGAGGACAGGGGTGGGTTTAGAACATGCAGAGCTTGCCTGTTCTCTGTGTTAGAGTCACGGTTCTCTACTTCTCCCAATACTCCCCCAGCTTCCTTATCTACAAACCTACAATCAGCCCCAGATGACTAATCATTAATTCCATCTTGTCCAAAAGCTTTCCAGTCTTCTTGTATAAAACAAATTTAGATTTGTACCAAAAAAGAAACTCTCGCTACGTTTGGATATATGCCAGATAAAATATGGTAATCAGCTCCTTGAAATCAGTAGCTATTATTTTTATATAGCCATGTATATTTAGCTATTTTCTCCATTATACATAAAAGATATTATCAAGTCCAGAGCATTAAGTGCATTCATGTATAATTTTTCTTCTCGTACAGTGCCCATTACTTAGTGTAGGATATATTTTATTTCAGAACTTAGGAAATGTAACAACCGAGAAATGGGGAACATGGAGGTAAAATTAAGACCACTAATAAAAAAATAGTCTCAAGTTTTCTGGAATAGAGTCTACTACATCCAATCTCTGACATACTTTTAAAAGATTCTTTTAAATCATCTTTTAAATTTTCATACACAAGTGTCATTATAAAAATTTTATGTTCTAATTTTAGAAAAAATAAAACCTAAGTTACAAACAAAAACAATGATGTTTCTTGACAATATCTGTATACACTATAGACACACACACATGCATGCACACATGCTGGCACACACATATGCATGTATGTATATACACACACACACACACACACACACACACACACACGGTCCAACAGAAAAGAGCATTGCAAACATTTATGGTCATTAAAAATAAAGTATATGGCTTGTAATTCTATCATTACATGGAACACTTTAAAGTTCCAAACTCTTCTAGAGAAATTTTCTTTTCTAGAGAAATATTTAAAGTAATATTGATCTTTACAACAGCCTTTTAGGTTTCTTATGGGTTATTCTAGGTATCTATCATGGATTAATTCATTTTACAGTTTATCTTAGTAAGAACCAGGCCATATTTTTCTTAATCAAGATGTGAAGACAGTATTTTTTTTTCAGTCTCTCTAATGAATGTCCTTTTAAAAAGCTTTTTGTTGATTTTTTTTATAAATTTCATATCATGCATCCCAATCTACCCCAATTCCTGCCCTCTACCTTTGCAACATCCTCCCCCATCCCCTGCCAACAGATGAAAAAATGTCATTGTGGAAGTTATAGTGTGTCACGGTGGGTGTATCCTCAAGTAGTCCCCTTTGTCCAAATGTTCACTGCAATGACTCATTGGTCTGGTATGAAGCCTCTGGCTTCTGTTACACTATTAATACCAGAACCTCACTGGGATTCCTGTTGAACAGCCTGTTGTTGTCCTGTGTTATTGAGATCCTGTAGTAGTGAATTTGTAGGACCAGCTCATTCACACACTCCAGGAGTTCATTGATGGGGTAGATTGTGGGGTGGGATAATTCAAAGACCTAGATTTGAGCCTAAGAGGTGTCTGAGTGGATCATTCCATCAGATTGTCTACACCCACACCACCTAGCCAAGGTTTTCTGCTGTCTTGGCTGGCCCATCCAATGCCACAGCCAGCAAGGGGCAGAGCCAACTCTCCTGCTCTCATGCCTTTGAGGTGCTCACCTGCAACCAACGCCTGTAACCAGGACCACCAGGTGAGGCCCACTCTCCCAAGTACTGCAGTAGGTGAGAAGGGACATCTCTCCTGCTTTAATCACCTCAAGGGCAGTTCTCATGCCTGCCATAGGTGGCAAAGGGTGAGGGGCATCTTTCCTCTGCTCATGCCATTGCATGGCAGACAAGTGGTAGGGCTAACTCTTCCATGCTCATACTCTCGGGCTGGCTTGCCCTATGCTACCAAGATGTGCTCTACTGTGCTGCCCAGGTGAAGTATAGGGCCCAATTTCATGAGTGCTGCAGCTGGGTTAGCTGTCCTGTTCTAATGACCCCAGGGCCAGGTCTCCTTCCTGCCACAGGTGGCAGGGGGCAGCAGGAAGGAGGATATCTCTCCCTTGTCCATGCCTCTGCATGGGAGACAAGTGGCAGCAATGGGGCCTTGCTGTCAGTTTATGGAGAGCAACCTACAGTCTTGGAAACAGAGTGGGTTGTTTGGAGTTTCCCATAGGTCCGCTTTGGACAACGATTTAATTAGATGTAACTAACCCATCCCTAGTATTGTAAACTTCATTTGATGACAAGAGTTGTTCAGCTGGGGCTCTCTCCCCTGTTATGTCATGATTTCTTAGACCCCTTTAATGTATATGTTTTACAACGCTATCATATTAGGTCTTTATACTGCTTTTTACATGGCCCTGAATTTTAGCTGTCTTACCCCATATTCCTTACCTCTTTCCTCTTTCTTCTCAGTTGATTCTTCCACCCCAGTGTCCCCACCCCTTTAGTCCATTCATGATTGTTATTATATTTCACTTTTCTAGGGAGATCTATCTGAACCTCCCAGTCCCTTACTCTATACCAAACCTTCATGGTTTTATGGATTGTAGCTTGGATATCACTAACTTTACAGCTAATACCCACATATATGTGAATACATCCCATATTTGTCTTTCTGAGTCTGGGTAACCTCACTCAGGATGACTCTTTCTAGTTCTATCCATTTGCCTGTGAATTTAATGATTTCATTTTTTTAATGGCTGAGTACTATTTCGTTGCATAAATGCATTATGTTTTCTTTATCTGTCTGTTGAGGGACATCTACATTGTTTAAAATTTCTAGCTGTTATTAATAGAACAGTAATGAACAAGGTCAAGCATGTGTCTCTGTGGTAAGATGAAACATCCCTTGGGTATATGTCCAAGAGTGGTATAGCTGGATTTTGAGGTGGATTGAGTCCCATCTTCCTGAGGAACTGCCACACTGATTTCCATAGTGACTGTACAAGTTTTCAGTTTCTCTAACAATGGATTAGTGTTCCCGTACTCCACATCCTCATCGGCATGAGCTGCCATTTAAAAAAAATCGATCTTAGCTATTCTGATGAATATAAGATGAAATAACATAGTAGCCTAAATTTGGATTTCTTAGGTGACTAAGAATGTTTAATATTTCTTTAAGTATGTCTAAGCCATTTGAGTTTCCTTTTTTGATAGTTTTCTGTTGAAATCTGTACCACATTTTAAAATTGGATTATTTGTTTACTTGATATCTAGTTTTCAGAGTTCTTTATATTTTGGATATTAGCAGCATTTGTTGGTTCCTGTTATTTTGTTGTGGTGTTTTAATATGCTAGTCTGCAAGTATTTATTCCTTGTGTGTTCTTTGGTATGGTTAACTTCTTTAGGATGGAATTTTCCTTCAAGTATGTTCTTTAGGGCTCAATTTGTAGATGGATATTCCTTAAATTTTGCTTTATTATGGAATGTCTTATTTTCTCCAACTATTGTGATTGGAAGTTTTGGTGAGTCTGGCATTTGTAGTCTCTTGGGGTCTACAGCTCATCTGTCCAGTCCCTTTGGGCTTTTTAGAGTCTCTGTTGAGAAGCTGAGTGTTATTCTAATAGGTCTGCCTTTATACGGTACATGGTCCTTTTCCCTTGTATCTTTTAATACTTACATTTAACATTTGATTATTATGTGCTGAATGAAATACCTTTTCTGGTCCAATCTATTTAGTGTTCTGTAGGTTTTGGTTTTTTGTTTCTTGTTTTTTGTTTTCTTAATTTGGTAGGCATCTCCTTTTTTAGTTTAGGTGCTGGCAGAACCTCTCAGAGGACAGTCATACCAGGCTCCTCTCTCTAAGCACTTCTTGGCATCAGCAACAGTGTAGGGGTTTGGTGTCTACAGATAGGATGGATCCCAAGGTGGGATCCCAAGGTAGAATGGTCTCTGGATGGCCTTTCCTTTGGTCTCTGCTTATTTTTTGTTCCTGTGTTTTCTTTAGATGAACAATTCTGTGTTAAAAATTTTTAGATGAGTGGGAGGTTCCATCCCTCCACTGGGGGGCCATGTCTATCTATTGGAGGTGGTCTCTTCAGGTTCTATCTTCCCACTGTTGGGTATTTTGGCTATTGTTATCCCCATTGGCTCCTAGAAGCTCTCACATCCCTGGTGTCTGGGACTTTCTAGTGGTTTCCTCTGTTACAACCCCACCTACTTATTTCTAATTTCTGTTTATTCTCCTGGCCCTCTGGACTTCTCTCTTGTCTCTTCCAATGCCTGGATTTGCCTTCATTTTTTTCCTTCCCCTCCACTTTCCCACCCAGGTCCCTTCATCCCTCTGCCTCCCATGAATAGTTTGTTCCCCATGCTAAGTGGGATTGAAATATCCCCACTTTGACTTGTTTTTTGTTAAGTTTCATATGGTCTGTGAATTGTATTGTGGGTATTCTAAGCTTTTGGGCTAATATCCTCTTATTCATGAGTACATACCATGTATGTCCTTTTGGGTCTGGGTTATCTCACTAAGGATAATATTTTCTAGTTCCATCCATTTACCTACAAAATTTGTGAGATCATCATCTTTAATAGCTGAGTCTTATTTCATTGTGTAAATGTACCATATTTTCTGTATCCATTCTTCTACTAAGGGACATTTGGGTTTTTCCAGCTTCTGGCTATTATGAATAAGACTGCTATGAACATAGTGAAGCATGTGTCCTTGTTATATGTTGGAGCATCTTTTGGGTATATGCCCAGGAGTGGTATAGCTGGGTCTTCAGGTAGAACTATTTACTATTTTCAATTTTCTGAGGAACTGCCAGATTGATTTCCAAAGTGGTTGTACCAGCTTGCAATCCCGCCAGCAGTGGAGGAGTGTTCTTGTTTCTCCACATCATCGCCAACATCTACTGTCTCCTGAGTCTTTGACCTTAGCTATTCTGATTGGTGTAAGGTTGAATCTTAAGTTAATTTTGATTTACATTTCCCTGATCACTAAGGATGTTGAACACTTCTTTAGGTGCTTCTTGACCATTTGAGATTCCTCAGTTGAGAATTTAATATTTAGCTCTGTACCCCATTTTTTCCTGTATGTACTGAGAAATTTATTTATCCCATGAAATAAGAAATAGCTACCCACTGAATACAAACTTGTTGAGACAGGATTATGAGGTAGTGAAGGGGCTTACAGATTGCTACATACTGGTTCAATGCCATAACTGTGAAGAGATAACACTCACTGGTTGCAAATACAGCATAAATAAATAATTGCATTACACATCCCTTAAAAGTTATTTATTTGTCTTCCACCATGAAGTTCTGCAGCATCTTTGGAGGAATGGGAGATGTGTAACAGATATTAATAAAAGTCAGATGTTGTAACAAGTACATGGGAGTCTGAAGTCTGGAGTCAGTGTTGATGAGGAAAATCATCCTAGCGTTATCCACCAGTAATGTCACGTAGATAACAAGAAACACGATGAAGAGGACACACTGAATATCTCTCTGAGCTCCAAATCCCAGAAGATAACAGTGACTTCAGTGCCATTGTCTTGGGTCATAGCTACCAGGAGTCTATAGGTGATCAAGAAAGAAAGTAAAATAAGAAAGAATCATTCATTAGATTTAAGAAAATTCTTATTTTTCACTTCACTTTTTACTTTGATATTCACAATAAAGACATAAATAAATAGGTTTGTTGCTTTGCATGTATATTTTAGTAATAGATTCATTTAAAAGTGAAGAATACTTCATGGAAAAGTCAACTTTGAATACACAATTGTAAGAAACACAAGTCTCATAGTTTTCTACTGTATTATAGAGGCATTTGTATTTGTGTATGGCAATATACAGATAAAATTTTGACAGTCTCAAAAAGCCTATATAATTTTTACATATTTATTTTTATCAGGGTTATTTGATTCTCTGGAGTCTAACTTCTTGAGTCTCTTACTATTATTGTGTGAAGTTCAATGTGTAATTTGAGCCTTAGTAACTTTTTTTTTTTTTTTTTTTTTTTTTTTACAAATGCGTGTGCCCTTGAATCTAGGGCATAGATGTTAAGAATTGAGTTAGTTCATCTAGTGTATTTTTCCTTTGATAAGAATAAAATGTCCTTCTCCATCTCTTTTGTTAACTTTTGGTTGAACACCTATTTTATTGCATATAAGAATGACTACTCCAGCTTGTTTCCCAGGACTATGTGCTTGGAAATTTTTTTTCCAGTCTTTTAGTCTGAGGTAGCATCTGCCTTTGTCACTGAGTTGTGTTTCCTGTATGCAGGAAAATATTGGATACCATTTATATATCTAGGTTGTTAGCCTATGTTTTTTTATTAGGGAATTGAGTCCATTGTTGCTGAGAGATATTAAAGACCAATGATTATTGGTTCCTGATATTTTTGTTGTTAGAGGTGGTATTATGTTTGTGTGGTTCTAGTCTTTTGGGTTTGTTATGAAATTATTAATTTCTTACTTTTTCTTGGGTATAGTTTCCCTCCTTGTATTGGAATTTTCCTTCTAGTATTCTCAGTAGGGCTGGATTAGTGGAAAGATATTATTTACATTTGTTTTTGTCATGGAATATTTTGGTTTCTTCGTATATGGTGATTGAGAGTTTTGCTGGGTATAGTAGCCTGGGCTGGCATTTATGTTCTCTTAGGGTCTGTATAACATCTGTTCAAAATCTTCTGGCTGTTATGGTCTCTGTTCAGAAGTCTGGTATAATTATGGTAGGTCTGCCTTTATATCTTGTTTGTCCTTTTTCTCTTCCAGCTTTTAGTATTCTTTCTTTGTCTGTGTATTTAGGGTTTTGATTCTTATGTGTCAGGAGTTATTTATTTTTTGGTCCAATCTACTTGGTGATTTGTAAGCTTTTTGTATGTTTATTGTCATCTCTTTCTTTATGTTAGTGGAGTTTTCTTCGATGATTTTATTGGATATGTTTTCTGGCCTTGAATTGGGAATCTTCATTCTCTTCTATTCCTATTGTTCTTAGGTTTGGTCTTGTCATTATTTCCTGAATTCCCTGAATCTTTTGAGTCAGGAGCTTTTTGCACTTTGTATTTTCTTTGACTGTTGTGTGAATATCTTCTAGGGTATTTTCTATGCCTGAAATTCTCTCTTCTGTTTCCTGTATCTTGTTGGTGATGCTTGCATTTGTAATTCCTGATCACTTTCTTAGATTTCCATCTCCAGGGTTTCCCCTCATTGTGATTTTTTTTTTTTTATTGTTTCTACTTTCATTTTTAGATCCTGGACACTTTTGTTCAATTACTTCACCTGTTTGTGTTTTCCTATTTCTTTAAGGGATTTATGGGTTTCCTCTTTAAGGGCTTCTACTTTTTACAGGTGTTCTCCTGTATTTCTTTCTTTCTCTTTTTTGAGAGTAAAAGTTGTATTTTTAAAATTTTTTTATTGGATATTTTATTTACATTTCAGATGCCATCCCCTGTTTCCATTTCCCCTCCCTAGAAAACCCCTATCCCATCCCCCCTTCTCCTTTTTGCTTTTATACAATTTTTAAAATGTTAATCAAAGGCTTTATAAGTTTGGTAATGCTCCATAACAAGATGCCCATACAATCAGAAGTGTAACCCAATACCCAACCTAAATATATCAACTATCTTTGACTGGTGGAGACATACGAACATCTGCCTCCATGTCCCCCCCTCATCACCTAGCTCCTCCTTTCCTTCTCCTCCTCTCTTTACTCCTCCTCTTCCATCTCCTCCCACCTTAGCTCCTCCTACATATCACCCTTCCTGTTAAAACTTTTCTCTTAAAATACAATTAGAGCATAACTATACCAACTTGTGTCAGTAAGGTACAAGATAGACTTAATACCCAGTCCATCATTTTGTTGACTAACCAGAACCTCTGTCATCCCTCCTAACTAAAAGACTTAGTTCTGAACCTGGCTTTTTTTCTTGGCTTTAGAATGAATATCAGCTGAAAACCATCCTCTCAAATTTTTTCTCACAAAGTAAATAGCCAGGATTGGCTATGAGATTATAAGTCTTCAACCTGTCAGGAATCCAGAATGACTGAGTTAAATGAAATTATGGCAAGCACAAAGCATAGCTTCTAAAACTTAGCCAATTTATAGAGACTGCTGAACACCTGGACTGTCCCTATACTACAAAACATTGGAGCATCCGATCTCCTGCTTTCTGGCCCAGGATCATCTGACAGACCTAGTGATTCCTCTTTCTTCTCTACCCTCAAGGTGATGCTCAGTCACTGAGTCCTATTTGCAATAAGTATTATATTAGGCTTGTTTATTCGGAATCCTGATGTTTCTGTCTTTAACTCTATATAGCTTAATCACTGTAGTTGACTTCTTGTCCATGTGGCATTTAAACTCAATCCCAAATTCTGCTCTATTTCAAAATTTCTTTGCAGTGATCTCTTATCTATACAACGGTTCTTTATAAAGCCTTTCTTTGTCTTCTCTGTGTCAATGAGTATGTCTTTCTCTAACAGCCGATGTTCTTAGCAAATTAGAAGCAGAACAGATGGCATATAGTGAAAATACACTTAAGACTTGACCTCTACATTTGGTAAAAGACCAATACCACAGATTCCACATTGTGTATTAGGAATTTATGTCAGTACAATATAATAAGGAAAAAGAGGGTATTAAGTATGAGAAGAACAAAAATGTAAACTGTATTACTTTCTTGTGATTAAAAATAGTCAGAAGCACTTACAAGTAAGTTATTCAAATGCTGAAAAGAATAAGACAAATTTTCTAGATAATAAATGCATAGTAAAATGTATATATAAGAATATAAGTAAAAATATATAAGAGAATATAAAAAGAATATAAGTAAAAGAATATATATAATATATATAAAAGAATATATATATATATATAAAAGAATATAAGTAAAAATAAAAATTCTATTTATACTAGCACAAAATATACACATTACTTAGTAATAGAACCAACAGATCAGGTCAAGGATTCTGCAAATATACCAGAAATGTAGCAATTGAAAACTATCAACTAATACCTAAACAAATGTAAAGATTTTATGAATAATTTTACTTCAAAATAATTTCCACATTTAATGTGGTCAGTCAAAATCACAGCAAGATCTTTTTTAATAGAATTTGACAATATAATTCAAAATTTGTATGTAAACACAATAGGGTACTGTTTGAATAAGAATGACCTTCATAGACTCACTCAATTAAATGCTTTGTAATCAAGGAATGGCACTATTTGAGAAGGAATAGGAGGTGTGGCCTTGTTGAAGTAGGTGGGACTTTATTGGGGGAAGTGTATACTGCAGGTGAGCCTTGAAGTTTCAAGAGCCCAAGCAAAGGCGCATGTATCTTCCTTCTTGCTGCCTGTGGATCTAGGTGAGGGAGTCTCAGCTACATCTTCAATACCATCTTTGCCTGTGTGCTGCCATACTCCTCACCATAATGACAATGGTTTAATCCTCTTAATTGTAAATAAGCCACAATTAAATGTTTTCCTTTATGTAAGTTGTTTTGGTCATGGTGTCTCTGCACTGCAATAGAACATTGACTAAGACGTGTACAAAGAACTAAGTACAGTCTTAAAAAAAAGAACTTGTTGCAAAAACTTGTTTTATTGAATATTGATATTTAATATTCTAATAATTTATGTAGTGTGGAGTGGGCACTAGGATAGGTTGATACAATAAAGGGCCAGCAGTTAGTATCTACGTGTATAGCAATGGATTGTATAACATTTCAGGTCTTGATGAACCACAAATAAATGGTGGTCCAATTGGATTTCCAATGGAGTTGAAAAAAATCCTGTATTTGGTGTTTACTAGCTTTTTATCTACACACACACACACACACACACACACACACACACACACACACACCTAATATAATTAATTCAGAAGAAATAAAGCTCTATTTGGGGTCATGGTTTCAGTTCCTGTTTGCTGGTCCATTGCTTAGGGCCTGTGGTAACACAATATATAATTGTAAGATCATATGAGGATATAAATTTATGTCATACAGACTAAAAAACAGTCGATGAGAAAGGAAAGTGCCAGAACCCCAAATCCCATTCAAGAGCATGTCCCCAGTAACCTGAATTCCTTCACCTAGGCCCCACATTGTGAAGGCTCCATTATCTTTACCAAAGCCACAGATTAAGGACTAAGATTTTAACACACAGGCCTTTGGGATAGACTTAGGATTTTTGCCCTAACACACTGGCAACATCAGACCCATCGTAACATCAAAGGATAACATGTGGTTATGATAACTTCATTAATTTCTTTTCTGTTGCTGTGATTAAAATATGTTGACAAAGTAACTTAAGCAAAGAAGGATTTGTTTTGGCATACAGTTTCAGATTACAGCCCACCATTGGACAGAAGTAATGGCAGCAGGAGCATGAGGCCAGCCAGCCAGTCAGAAAGTGGTGAGTACACAGTCAGTGGAGCCTGTTGATATAAAACCTCAAAGCATGCCCTTAGTGGCAATACTTCCTCCTGCAAGGCTTCCCCTCCTAAAAGTTATGTAAATTTTCTGAATAATATTACCATCTAGAGACATGTTCATGTCGTCATGTTCAAACACATGAGTCTAAGAGAAACATTCCACATTCAAATCACAACAATGATGTAAAAAATAAACCCACACTGCCAATTGTATGAGAATATATTGTATATAATTATTATACAATATAGAAAATTTGATAATGATAATAATTATGACTACCCTTTTTACAGTGCTATAATATTTATCACCATTTTAGACTAAAATCCTTTACAGTTACTAGAGATGTTTGCTGTATAAAAACACTGCTAGATCATACAAGCAGCAGCCTCTCAAGTGCCTCTCATGTTTACTATCTTTTAATTTTTACCACGAAGCTTTATTAATGGTTTGATCTAAAGTGTGCATATTTTTTATAGTTATACTTTATGACAGCTCTACAATAATGGAATCATCCAATGAAACATATGGCTGTATATGAAAAAGGTGGCATGGAATGTTGGGGGGGGGGTCAACATTCCCTTTTCTGAGTACAATTCCCCATATGTGTTTGCATGAAAAGCAAACTGAAGTCTTACCTTACTTTATACATATATAAAAGCCTAAATATAAAAGGCAAAATTAGCAATTATATAGAAAGTAAGAATAAGAAAATAGCTTTCAGATGTCAGGGTAGAGAATAATATGTATTTATTGACTGTAAGAAATGAAAATATGTACACTAACAAAACTAGATTTCTAACAAAAGTTAATGAATTGAATATGTCATTCTCTAATGTCCTGGGGTATAGCCACCATGCTATACACTTCAGCATTCCTTGAAAAAAAATATAATGCACTTCAAATGTAAAATAAAATACTGCCAATATTTTCTTGGTATTGTCCAATGAGACGTGTAAAATGTTTATGCACACAAATATCTCGGCCTTTGAGGAATTTTTGCTTTTACTTCATGTACTCCTTTCTATTTCATTATTCAAAAATGCCACATATTGACATTTTATTTCTAAAATACATGGGGGAAAAGGGCATAGTAAAAATGGCAAATAAGACATGTTTGTGTACCTTTAAGAATGATTTTTCTAGGGAATAAGACATCAAATTTTCCTTTTGTTCCAGCACTCCATTCATTTCTGAAATCACTACAGAAGTGCTAGTTACTTTTTCAAGGGTAGTATTTTTCTCTTCATACAGTGCTGATTCAAAGCAACTGGAAAAGGACAGTAGAGATGAGAGTCCATCTTGATCTTGGAATAACACAGTGAATTTTACCATATGCATTCAACAGTAATGGTACTTTTAGCACCATTATGGGCACATCTATGTTTCCCTTAAACTCATTTGTTGAGTCCTGAGCCTCCAGGTGACTGCAAGACTGAGACTATGTCTGTGAAGAGTGAGGGTAAAGCCCGATTCCAGTGGAGCTGGTGTTTTATTAAAAGAAGCGCTAGCTGGGTAATCTCTCTCTTTCTCTCTCTTCCTCTCCTTCCTTCTCCCTCCTTTCTCCATCCATCCATCTGTTCATCCACCTGTCTGCCTGTCTCCTTCTCTGTGTCTGTCTCTCTGCCGTGTGACAAAAATGTGTGGAAGCCAGAAGGAGGCCCTCCATCTGGAGCTGAGTTGGTCAGTCCCTTGACCTTATTCTTCCTGATAGCCTCCAGAATTATGAGAAAGCAACTTTTCAGTGTTTCCATAATTTAAGCTGTCTTTATGTGTTGTATGTGCTTGTACATGTGCGCATGTGTGCATGTGCTTGCATGTGAGTGTGTGTGTATGTTTGTGTGTGTGTGATGGCTGCCCAACTGATTAATAGAAAAGTTAAAAATATGTAGCTCAGAAACTGGTCAAATGAAGACTGTAACAATAGCATCTATTCCTTTGTAATGATCTTTTCTACCTCATCAGAAATATCATTAGCATAATTTAGAAACAATATTTCATAATAATCTTATTAATTACCCATTCTTTTTTTCTTTGTTTTTCGAGGCAGGGTTTCTCTGTTTAACCCTGGCTGTCCTGGAACTCACTCTGTAGACCAGGCTGGCCTCGAACTCAGAAATCTGCCTGCCTCTGCCTCCCAAGTGCTGGGATTAAAGGCGTGCGCCACCATTTCTCAGCTAATTACCCCTTCTTATTTAACCAACTTCCATGAAAGTTAATTAGACAATATCCATTTATGCAGCTCATAATTCCATGGGTCAGCATGTTGGTCTGGGGTGGAGAATCTGGTCTTATCCAGTTTTCCTTTTAAAGATGGTGATCAACAGAAAGCTGTCTCTGGAGGGTGTCTGATCATCATATAGGATAACCAAGAAGATTAAGGTGCCATTCTCTCACCATCTAATTAATGAGATGGGTCTTATCAATAAAATAAACGCATCAGTCCATTTCCCATCTCAGAGGTTGTACTTTGTCCTATGATTCCTCTGTCTGTCTATCTATCTATCATCTATCTATCTATCTATCTATCTATCTATCTATCTAAATTAATTTATTATCTATCTATCTATCTAAATTGATTTATTATCTATCTATCTATCTATCTATCTATCTATCTATCTATCATCTATCTATCTAAATTGATTTATTATCTATCTATCTATCTAAATTGATTTATTATCTATCTATCTATCTATCTATCAATCATCTATCTATCTATCGTCTATTTAACTTTTTATTTAATTTTGGTCAAAGAAATGAAAAGACCAGGCAGGATTAAAGGGGCAGAGGAACATTTTGCTTTTTACTGGAAAAAGAAGCAATGCATTGTGACCATTTTTGCAATTCATGGATGTGAGCCAGTTCAACAAACCACTCAAATAGCAAAGCTGTGTTTGTGTAGCTTTGCCAGTGCTCTGACCTAAGCATCATGGGAGAGTTAACCAATAGCAACCCAATGCAATGAAAACGAGTTCCTTAATTAGTTGATAGTATCACAGACAATCCACATTATAAAATCTTTCCAGAGACATAGGCTTTTAACTACTGGAAGATGGTATCTCTTTCTACTCCTGTGTTAATCAACTCAGTGTATACCCAGAGCCAATGAACTTCTGGGGTAGGGAGGGTAGTATCAGCTGTTTCATGAGCAATCTTTTCTGAAGCAGGTTGTCTAGGATGATGAGCATTTTCAGAATCCTCCCACAAGCAGCATAAAAGGAACAGGTTTTGTGGTTGAATTGATAAAGCAGCAAAATTTTTTACTCCAACTGCTATAGAAATTGTTTTCAAGTGGTTATCTCTTCCCTTTGTTAAAATTTCAAAGGAGCTCCCTAGATAATAGAGGTCCTCCAGGATCCAAACCCTCAGACAATTTTCAATTCAATACTTAATATATTCATTTCTTAGTACTAATAAAAGCTCGACATGTTATTCTAGGCCAACCATTCTCTTTTTGTATTAAGCCAGGCAGTGTGATGGTGAATCCTGGTTGGTACTTTAATTGGATTGAGAAATACATAAAATATTGGTAACATTCACCTCTGAGAGTGTTTTTCGTGTGATTAGATCACTATGGCTCTGACCTGAAAAGCGCAATGATCTGTCAGTAGATTCACAGTTTGTGCACACTGCTCAGAGGTAGAAGAACTGGGAGAGGTGGGGCTTGATGGTAGAAACTTTATTATTAGGAACAGGTCCTTGGGGGCTACATGTTGGTCTGGCTTCTTTTTGCTGCTTTTTCATGCAAAAGCCATATTCAAATGTATTCCTCCCCAATTTCATGGGAAACTCACATTTGACTTGTTGGCACAATGGATGACACTCCCAAGTTAAAGCCATCTTCTTTGCTGCAGTTGCCATACTGATCTTTAAGGTTTAAAAACAGAATTTATTGTATTTTAAAAATTATATGCCTGTGTGTGTCTTTGTGAGAGAGTGTGTGTTTACATATGTAAGTGCCCAGAAGAAGCTGTTAGATCCCTTACAGGTGGAATTACAGACAGGTGTATGTTGAACAGTTCAGCTTCTCACCCCTTCCTGACATGAGTCCAAACAAATCCATGCCCCACCAAGTTATTTCTCCCAGGTATTCATTCGAATACCTCTTGACTTTTTCTTTATTTGTCTAGTTGACCCAAGTCCCCTGAGAAACTGAATATTCTCTAAGGCGGTAACTCCCACAGTAGTATCTGAGCAATTAAAGCCATGTTGCTCTTGGGGCTCTGCCTTCTTGACACAAGCCTTCCTTCCAAGCAGGGAAGAATGAAGAACTGTCTATGGATGCCTCATGGTGACAACTTGGATGTGCTACATTTCATTTGCATTACATGCCACTGGATATAAGAGGCTGCATGCCTCACTAAACTGAAATGTGGCTGGAAAACACATCTTTATAAACTGAAAGAAGAAATGTAAAGTTACTGGTGTGTGTTGTCATTAATAAACATCACTATTTCACAGTGCATGCTTGACAAGGATGGGAGATATAGTCAATTTCATGCACCCTCCCCACGTAAATGATTGATTGATTATTGATTGATTTTTTCTTATGTTTCTGTTTCTATCTTTCTTCTGAGAGGTCTAAAAACCAGGGTAAGTTGTATGGCAAGTGGTTCATGCCACCGGACAGAAAAGCTAGTAAGACTGAAGCAGATTCAACCCCCCCAGGAATTCCCATAATTGAGAACTGCAGGCATTAGACCCAGCTCCTGACCAGGATTTATCTGTCCTAGAACACGTAACTGCTTAACCATAACATCCCCTTGAGGGGCCATGGCAACTGTGCATGTAGCATAAAAACCTAGAGTTCTCCATGTTAATGAGGTATCTAGATAGGCTCCGAGGATTTAGCCAATGAGATTCCCTTCCTGGGCATCCCTTCCTGCAAAAGGTATTCAATCCCTAGTTTACCCTGAGTAAGACATATGACTTCACATCCACCATGAATAAAGTAGTTTGGACAAGCAAGGACCAAGACTTGCACCTTTGTCATGTATTACAGTAGGAGAAGACCTTAGTCATAAGAGCCCAGTCTAAATCTCCTAGAAAAGGCTCTCTCTTTCAGCCCCTCAGTATTCTTGGCACTCACTCAGACCAAACTGGATTTCATCCTGTCCAGGGTTCAGTCATCTCCTTCTTGCCCTTCTCAATTCCTTGAGGTCTCCAGCAGTGTCTCGGTACACAGGAGATTGAGAACCACAGTATCTGTTCCAGGACTCTGCCAAGTCCACTCTTTCTCACCCTGGAAACATGGGCTAGGACTCCCTCTCTTGGACTGCTTTCTGCCTTCCCTAAGGGACATGCTGACAGCACTCTGGCATCCCAATGGCGAGACAGATAAACCGCCATTGCTCCCTTAATCTAGTTTGAGTGGGGAAGAATAAGAAAAATGAGGGACAGAGACAACAGTAGTTCACTGTTCTTACCGTGAACTGGCAGGATGTTTCCTGACATAGTTCACAATTTGGAGTGGGCTCTTTCTGCAGTGTGCTCTGAATAGACTTTGGTATTTCTCTGTGACGGTGGACTGCCCACTGACAGTTCTTACTAATTCTATTGTAAATATTTATGGCTCCTGCTTGGCACGTTCACCTAGGTTTCTACCAGTCTTCCTGACAATGAACTGTAGATTACTAAAGCCTGATACAAACTCACTGCTTCTCTAACTCAGAGGAAACACACATTTAACCTGTCAATGCAATAAATCACGGCTCAATGGAAGCTACCTTTGTGATGGCCACTTCTCACCATACTCACTGTTAAGCTTAAACATAAGATTTTAAGTTTTCAATTTTAAATCATGTTTCTGAGTGTTTTGCACATGCAGCTGAGTACACGTGCCCTCAGAGGCCAGAAGGCATAGACTTTCATGGAGTGGAAGCCACAGGCAGTTGTGTGCTGTTCATCATGGGTCCTGGGAATTGTATTTGGGTCCTCTGGAAGAGCAGCACACTCTACACTTGACCAATGAACCATCTCTCCAGTTCCAACTTTAAAATTTTAAGTTCTTCAGTCTGGGGGCTGGATAGATGTCGTAGTGGTTAATAGCAATGCTGTTCTTACAGAGAGCTCAGTACTCTTGTGGGAGTCTCATAGGCAATTGTAACACCAGTTCCAAAGGATATGACATACTCTTCTGGTTTCTGCTTAAGGCATCTATTCAGGTAAAATGCTCAAATACACAAAGTAAAATAACTTTTGGAAAACATCTCCATACTTACACCAGACACCTGTCTTTTGCACTCCAAGCTTCAAAATACACACATTAAGCAAACTGACTACACAGAATGTAAGTTATTTTAATCTTTGAAAAGTGAAAGGACATATTTTAAGTCTTTTACCATAAAGAAATGATGTATGTTTAAGGAAGTGGCCTAGCATCAAAAAGTAAGCACAATTTTATGTGTTGATTAAAAACAAATAAAAATGTAAATTGAGGTATCTGACTGGTCCTTCTAGAGCCTTCCTCCATGCTTTATAATCTCACATGCTTTTCTTTCCTAGTTCACAGGAGTCAGACAGGAGCCGAAGCATTTAACAATACATGAAACCAGTTTTCTTCTTGGTGGTTGGATTGTCATTGCTTAAGAGTACATTCTCATTGCTTACAGAAAAATATTAAAACATGTTTATTTTAGCACAAGAGATTCTATTTGAAGTGTGGTTTACATTTCTAAAACTGCTGAGTATTAATGATTTCCAAATATTTTCTTCTTAAAAGACACATAGTTTCTCTTTTAAAATCTGGCACAGGAGGGCTGGGTAAACAGCTCAGTGAGGCCAAGTGCTTGGTGTGTGAGTGTGAGTACCTGAGTTTCCCAGAGCCCTCATTCAAGGCAGACATGTGTGTCTATGATCCCAGGGATCCTACAGGGAGATGGAAGGCAGAGGCAGGAGAATTCACAGAAGCTCTTGTGACACTTAGCTTGGAATATGCAGGGGAAGAACAGCAAAGAGATCCTGCCTCAAACAAGCTGAAATGTGTGGATCAACCACAGAGGTTGTCCTTTCCTAGAACACATGCACATCATCATTCACATATAAAATGTGCAATGCATGCATGTACACACACACACACACACACACACACACACACACACACCCCTAATGTCTGGGCCACACATTGTAAATTTATTTGAGGGTTTCTGAAGGTAGCCTTTGGAGGCAATTTTTAAAATATATTTTTGATTGAAATAGCCTTTCCTCCCTCCAGCTTTCCCATCTCTTCTCCCCCACACTCCTCCTGTTCTACCCTGTCAAGTTGATAGCCTATATTTCCCTTTATTATTGTCATACATATCTGTATATGTGTGTGCATGTACACAGGCATATATAAGTACAATTTACTAAGTTTATGTATGCTGTTGTTATGTATATAGTTTCATATGCACTACTTTATTTTGGACAATCAACAAGAAGGTACATCCTTCTTGTAATTCTCCTTCCCCCAGCAGCCACTAGCTTCCTGTAGTTCTTTGTTAAGGGTGGAACCTGCAAACCTTTCTCCTACCATATTAACATGTCTCTTGGTTTTGCCATTGTTCTAGTCCTGTTTGTGCTGCCATCTCTGGAAGAGACTGTTTCTCAGCAGACTTCCTGATATTCTGACTATCCCCATCTTCCCAGCACCTCTTCTTCAATGCTCTCTGTGTCACAGATGCAGGAATTATAATTCTGATGTATCCTCTGTGCCTTGGCTCCCAACAATCTGAATCCATGGATCTCTGTATTGTTCCCTGTCCTGGTTTTCTGTAATGTTCTCCATTTTTCTGTAAAAAGAGGCGTCTTTAATGAGGGGTGATAACTATACCTATCTGTAGTTATAAGGATAAAACTTAAAATGAAGTGAGGAATTAGGCCAGACTAGCAAAGTAGCAGCAGTTGGTTCTTTTCTAAAGTCCATTACCTCACTAGGCTCAGAAGGGGGGTTCCATTATTAGGTATGATTCCCTTTGGTTGAGTGGGTCTTGTATAGACACAATTTGTTACTTTATTCCAATGTATAACCATATCATCCAATTTTATATTATTTGTCTTGCTGGCTATGCTCTGTCTTCATTGGTGTTTATTTTCTTAAAGGATTGTGGCATAATATACATTATACTTGATCTTTATTTTCATTTTCTGTATAACGTTTTTTAGAAGCTGGGAATTTCCTAAGTGATGTGATACCTTTATTATGCAAGTGTAGTTCCTGTGGTAGATAGCTTTAGGATGGGCTCTGGTCATTGTGAAGATCTGCTGCTTGATTAGAGTGTTGGGACTAAATAATGAAATGTGTATTAGATCTCTAAAAACAGAGCCTATATAATTAGATATACATGTATGTTTATGTTTGTACATACAGAGTTAGATGCTTCATGTGTCTGCCACCCATGCTTCCTAACGTCTGGACATGTCTCTAAAGAACATTTCACCATACTCTTCTCTTTATGAACTAACCTATAGCACCAATTTATACGTTCACAAGTGTCATCACTCCTACAAAACGTATATCTAATATCAAATATTGTTTGGGGAAACAACATAGTATAAAACATAGTATACATTTGTTGAAGAAATAAAGAACAAGATAGTGACACAGGGTCAAATGGATGTATGCTTATACAATCTAGTCTTTCTTTTCTTGTGTAGTGTACATGGTGGTGTGTATGCATATAGGGATATGGGGTGTGTGCAGGTGTCTCCACATATGTGCATGTGAAGACCAAAACATGACATCAAATATTTCCCTCAGTTGCTCTTTACCTTATTTTGCAAGATGCATTTCCAGTGATCCTGCATCTCATTTATTCAGGTAAACTATCTATCTGGCACATTCTTGCAATCCTCTTGTCTCTGTGTCCATAGCACTGGGATGACAGATGTGTGCTGCTAGGCCCAGTTGTTTACATGAATGCTGGAGGTCTGAATTTAAGTCCTCATGCTGGTCTTTTCTAAGTAATCACCTAAGAACTTGTGTGTGTGTGTGTGTGTGTGTGTGTGTGTGCAGTGTACATGTATGAACGTATTTGCAGAGGTTAATGTGCATGTATGTGCATGTGAGGTCTCCTTATCCCCCACAATGTAGTCTTTAGTATTAGGTAATTATCCTGTAGCTAGGAAAAAATATAATGAAGCTATGCAAAAAGCAAACATTTGTTATTAAAAAGACTATTAGTGCATTAGCAAAAAGCTGTTTATGTGAGCATGCACAGGAAACATGACAGTTTACTTCCTAAAATTCTTTAAAGGAGACTTTCAGGATGAACAGTTGAGACATTCTTGAAAAAGCATTGTTATCTTGACACACACACATAGTGGTTCATACTGAGCTCACAGTTGTATTCAGATGGCAATTTGGCTTTATTGTCTTAAAAATTTCCAGGGTAAATCCATACACTTGGAAGGTGGATTTTAAGCCTGCATCTTTTAAAGTAAAAATAACAGTGGTATCATTTGTGGGGTAAACATGACATGACTTTCCTAGTGTCAAAGCTATTTAAAGTTCTGAAATACAACTATTCTATTCATCGATTTTCTATTTAGAACCAGTGCATAGTCCACGCCAGCTATTGTAGTGTGCCTTGGATAAGATGCCAAGATGTAATCTTAACAGAGATAAATTGAAGTCTCTCATCAGATATTGAACAGCAACATGAAGAAAATTGGTTTCCTTTAATCTTCTTCTTAAGGAGGGAATCTCTTTATAGGCAAGTAAAGATTTTTGCCTATTGATTGATACTTTTCTGTTGATGAACTTGCATGTTTGTAGGCTAAACAATATTGTCTGTGCATAGTGAACATCTATCTTCATAATAACCCATCACAAATTACTACTCTGGCACATTACGTACTACAACAGCATAATTCATACCTTCTTTTACTCATCCTAATGGTATCATTCCTTCATGTAGATTTCTAAAAAGATTTCCTTATTTTTTTATTATTTTACCTACATGGATGTGTGTGCCCCATGTGTTTGCTGGTGCCTGAAAGGCCAGAAGGTGTGAGATGCCCTGAAATTGGAGTTTTAGACAGTTGTTAACCTCTATATGGAACTGATTCTGGGTTCTCTGAAAGAGCAGCAAGTGCTCTTAACTGTCGAGTCATCTCTAAAGTCCTCCTTTATGTTGGTCTTAGGCATTTATAAATGCATAAATAATTTTTACTATTCAAACAAAATATCAAGGATATCAATTTATCTTGGAATTTGTGGAAGCCTACTACAGGCTCACACTATGCTTGTCATAATGGTAAGAATTTTAGCCTAAGGAAATTCTATTGTCCTGAGCAAATGGATGCTTGGGAATTTGAAATCGTAAAATGAGCAAGAACTGTTTAGCTCCTCTCTCCCATCTCTTGTATTTATGTTTACTGATGCATTTAGAATAAAACTCCTGAAGGAAGGTAAAAGATGAGTCAATCAGTCCAATAAGTCAATGGCTGCTTCTTAAGGTCAGGTACAGTCTTTTCTGTAACCACATATTATTCTAAGTATATTTATTACTACAAAATGCTTAGAAAAATATCTAGTTCACATTATAGACTTAAGTATAATGATATCCTTGGTGGCTTTATTTCATAGTTTCAAATTTGACCTAAGGTCATGCATTTTACTGTATTATTGTCTTAGTCTTTTAGAATCCACAATGTTTTTTTTTCTTCTCATTTTTCTGTTTTTCTTGTCCATGATATTTTTGAAAGTATAGTTCTGTTATTATGTTGATTGTTCCTCAATTTGGATTGTAGATCATATATACCTACATACCTTAGGACCAGATTCAGAAATTATTTGGTCTAGCATACCACTGAGGGGGTGCTGAGCCCCTCTCAGGTCACCACTGGTGCTATGACCTTCTGTGCTCACTATATAAGAAGATACAGGTTGTTGGTTAGTCCTAATGCTGGTGGGATGGAAAAATACATTAGAGTTTTACCTTCTAGATCTTTTATCTGTGAAAAAAACCCTAATGCTGTCATTTCCTCCTATATGTACACAATTCTGTTGTCATTTTGTCACTAGAGCCTGCCACTGGTCTTAATTTATAAGGAGTCAATCGATTCAAAATGAGCTCTGCTGGTATACTTATTCTATTGTATAACTTTGTTCTGTGACCAACCAGGACTTCTGCAGAGTAATATGCTCTGAGATGTGCAGTGATTTCAGGACCTGGATCTTTTGAAAACAGGAATAATCCATATACATTTTGATTATTTGTAAAAAGTATCAGACATAAGTGCTTTGCTATAGAAGGCATATTTGAATAATTCAGAAAAGAGACAACATATGTGTCTGTTCTCTTGTGCAGTTTTCTTTTTTTCCTTTTATTGGATATTATATTTACATTTCAGATTTTATCCCCTTACTCCATTCCCCCCACCACCCAGAAACCCCTTATCCCATCCCCCCTCCTCCTGCTTCTATGAGGATGTGCCCCCACCTACCCCTCACTCCCACCTCCCCACCCTAGAATTCCCTCCCACTCAGTGTTCAGCCTTCATGTGACCAAAGATCTCCTCTCCCACCTATGCCTGACAAGGCCATCCTCCCCTACATGTACAGATGTAGTCATGGGTCCCTCCCTATGTGCTCCCAGGCTGGTGGTGTAGACCCTGGGGAGCTCTGGTTGGTTGGTGTTGTTGCTCTCCTCATGGGGCCACCAACCCTTTCAGCTCCTTCAGTCTTCTCTCTAACTTCTCCATTGGAAACCCTTGATCAGATCAGTGGCTAGCTGTGAGCATCTGCCTCTGAATATGTCAGACTCTGGCAGACCTCTAAGGAGACAGCCATATCAGGCTCCTGTCAGCATACATTTCCTGACATCCATATCAGCGTCTATCTTTGGTGACTGCACATGGGATGGATACCCAGGTGGAATGGTCTCCAGATGGCCCCTCCTTCAGTTTCTGTCCCACACTTTGTGGTACACTTACACAATGGATTATTACTCAGCTATTAAAAATAATGAATTCGAGAAATTCTTAGGTAAATGGATGGAACTAGAAAATATCATCCTGAGTGAGGTAACCCAATCACAAAAGAACACACATGGTATTTACTCACTGATAAGTGGATATTAGCCCAAAAGTTTGAAATAGCCAAGATTCAACTAACAAACCACATGAAGCTCATGAAGAAGGAAGAACAAGTGTGGATGCCTAGGTCCTACTTAGAATGAGTAACAAAATACCCAAGGGAGCAAATATGCAGTTTTCTAGTAAAAAAAAATGTACTGTCTGCCCACAGTGTATTTTGAAAAATGCCACCTTGGAGTATTATCTTTAATCTACACAAGCATAGTTGTTTGGATCTCTGGGGAATATGGCTTTTCTATTATTATCTTCAGGGAATTCTTATTAACATTCAAGTATCGAATACTAACTACATAGATTTTTAAGACTAAAGGAAAAAAATCATATGTGAAACACACACACATGAACACATACATATAAATTCCTTTTTTTTTGCATTGTAACTCATCAGAGATGCTTACCTTTAAATGAGTGTAAAGACACTAAGTGCTCAAACTATGAACTAAAGAGTGCTGTTGTCCTCTGTTCTTCACACAGGAGGTGGCTGCTGCCATCTTGAAATCTTATTACCTAAATGAGAGCCCCAGAAGACTGGGTCTACTGATGTAGACAAGTGTAAAGAAGGACTCAGGACTCACGAGGTCGCACAGCATAAGGTGGGTACATGAAGCAGGTGCAAGAGGTTTACCCTTTCTTAAGGCTTGCATCTTAAAGATAATGCAGAGAGACTCATTTTTGGTGAGGCATCTATCTATAAATTGTCCATGCTGTGGTAAGCAACTCCATATTCACCTTATAAGTAACCCTAGTTAATACATTGTTTTATCAAAATAGACTTATATGGGATCATTATTTCTCTGCCTGTCATTGGTGTCCGACTGGGGTTATTGTGTAGCTATTTTCTCCTAATTAAAGTCTGTCATGGAGAAGGAGAATTCTAAGTCTTGAGAGGCTCACTAAGTTTGTAAGAAACTCATGAGATCCATTTCTAAGATTATATAATCAGTAATTGGTTGGGGAGAGAAGAATCATTGGTAGGGGTGCATTCAAGTTGGTTAGAAAGCTCCAGAGATGCAAATTTAAAGGTTTTTCATCCATGTTGGGTGAGGCATTTTAATTGATGAGGCCTCATGACAGCCATTCATACTAATTAAGTAACTCCCATAAACTCATTAGTTCACAAAGCTAGATGATTGAAATTATTTCTTCAGTCTGTCATTAGTGTCCCATATGGGGCATTTTCTTCATGTTCCTTTCAAAATGTGAAAACTTTTGCCTGTACGGGGACCAAGGAAACCCAGGATGAATTAGGGGGGGGAGACATAGTGGGGTCTCTCTGATGAGTAATTAGGCATCTATCCAAGGATCACCTGTCTGAAGGTAGAGTATCTGTGTGGCTACCTTTCCCCATGTGGGGTGAACTGTGCCTTCTTCTTGTAGGGGCAGTTTCATTGTCCCTGTTCTGGGTGACAAGGCATACAGCCAATGCTGATCCACCAGAGAATGGAGCATTCTTGGAGGGAATTGCAGTCTGGCCACTCTCCTCTCTTTGGAATTGGGTAGAATTTTTCCTTGATGGACAGTCTCCACCATAAGAATATAGTGATGTTCCACCAATGGTGATGCCATGAAGAATATTATGTATCCCGTAGTGTGTGTGGGACAGCATCACAAGCAGACTGCAGTAGCTGTTGTGAGACCTTTCTGTGGATAGTGAAGCATGCTACCGGTGCTCAGCAGTCTTGCCAGAAAGAATTTGTCCTTCTGAGGGAGAAATTACAATTAGAAAAATAGAAATGTGGGTGCTGATCTCTTTGTTAGCTTCTAACATGGTAGGAGAGATAAGAACACAGGAGAATGAGATTCAAGTATTGGCTTCATCTTTCCTAGAACAGGAAGGATTTAAAAGAAAGATTGAAATTATATCCGTGCTAAAGACTTTCCTGGGATCTAAAAGCTTGCAGCTCATGGGCAGAACCAGATGATTAAAAGGGAAAGGGCCAGGCAGAGCTGAGAGTAAAGAGCCTCCAGGACTGACCAGTAATAAGGAGGAAGTGGGAAATCCACGATTTAGAGCATAAACAGGGACCTTCATAATGGCTTAGGAGAGAAAACTGAATTGAGGCATATTCTGTCTGCTTTTGAACTTCTTGAATTGGGGGAGGTTTTTAAACGTGAAATGAAGAAGCCTTGCACAACACAGTGTGTGAGGCTATAGGAAGGAAAGGTGAGTGAGATCAGTCTGAGTGCAAGGGAAACAAGGAGAGTAAGTAATATAACATTTATCTAATCTAGAGACAAAGACATTGTGAGAAAAATTAGTATCTAATGGAGCGATTAATATGCGCCATTGGGGACATTTATTGATAGCAGGGAGTTGTAGACATCAGAAGGACAGGCACCGTTAACGGATTTGGGTATAGAAAAGGTGGTGTTTGCTGCCTAATTCACTGTGATGGCCAGGACTGTGCTCACATAATAGCTAAGAAAGGAATTCATTTGAAAGAGTCATCAGTACTAACTTGGGCACTCACGATGGTTGTGTTGATTCCGTAGTGGGTCATGACCTTTCTGGGGTATAAGAGACTCTCCGGTGTCTGGATGGTTTAGATCAATAAGAAATCTAAGCTAAAGCACTAACAAGGAGACTGTGGGAGCCGCAGATAAAGAAATCAATCTGCGTTGCCTCAAGGTGAATGTGGCTGTATCAAGTTGGAGTCCTAGAGAAGAAACTGATGGGAACCAAAAACCTGTACTTATGAGCCCCAGTGACAGGATTTCAACCCCTGAATAACAATTCACTGAAGGAGTGAAAGGAGTGAGAGTCCTTCCTCCTGTGCTTCCTCCTCTGAAGGAATGATATCTTTCATGGTGGCAGCCACACCAGCTGCTCCTCTACAAGTGAGAACAATACAGAACAACCAGAAACTAAACGTTGAATGCACCCTGTTAATGTGCACAACAGCCGAGTTTTAGTGGATACTGGAACTGAGCACACTTATGACATAATAGCTACTGTATCAGGCATGGAAGGCAGAGGTAGATGGCCATGCAGATAAAATAATACAGGTGGCAAAGGCTAAGTGTGTCCCAGGGGTGTCAATTACATCCATTTCATGGAAGCATATTGTGTACATGTTTCCTCTGCCACACAATATCCGGGGTGGGTGGGTTGTAGTGCTGTAAAAAAACCATTCATACCAAGGTTGGAGAGTTCAGCTTGAAAGTGCAGAATTTAAAGTCTTTAATATATGGCTGGGTGAAGTACAACCCTGCAAATTTTCTCATTCTTGTGGGGCAGTGATCACCAGCAGTGTAGGAGGCATGGCAGACATGATGAACTTGTAGACCCAAGAAAATAAAACAGGCAGAGGTTATTGTCAAGACTAATTCCCTAATAACAGCCCATTGGGGTTAATAAAGAGGTCAGTGTGGCTTTTGGCTTAGGACAGTGGGTTTTAGAGAAACAAATAGAGACAAGTCTCCATTTATACTGCTGCATCCAACAGCACTTTTCTCAAACAATTAAGAATCTGACAGGATCTTTTCATGCCACCTTTGACCTTGCAAATGTCTTCTCTAGTATTCCTTTGGCTTCTGAATCCCAAGACCAATTTACTTGTAATGACAGTACTTAATCTTCTGATGACTCTCTCAAGTTTTTTTCCCCAAGTATTAATTATAGGATGGTGGTCTGGCACCTTTTCTTGTTTTCTGCCTATCTCTGTGAAAGGTTGGTATTACAAAGATGATATAATGCTATAACTTCTGAGTGTTCTACAGACTTAGAAGACAATGGGAAGATATATAAGTTCACCTAAAAGGGGAAATAAAGCGTGGAATCAATCAATCAATCCATGAAAGTTGTAATGACCAGTCAAAGCCGTAAAACCCTTGGGTGCATTTGGATAGTTATGGCACATAAGGTATGTGTGTGATAAGGTTATCGAAAATATTCTACAACAGTCTTTGCCTATGAACATAACAATTGTAGCTGTTTGAGCCACTCCTGTGGTATTGGAAAACGTTTACATCCCATTTGCTCAAGTTGCCCATCCTTTACAGAGCTTGATACAGAATTAAACATGGGGCTGGGAGGGAAAAGCTCAAGAGGTGATTTAACAAACTAGGGTTCTAATATGACAGGCTAAACAGCTATGCTATCTGTCTTAGAGCTTTTGTTGCTGTAATGAACAGCAGAACCAAATACTAATTTGGGGAAGGAAAGAGTTTATTTGACTTATGCTTTCATATCACTGTTTATCATCAAAGAAACTCAGGACAGGAACTCAAACGGTAGGAATTTAGAGGCAGGAGCTGATGCAGAGGCCAAGGAGAGGTGCTGCTTATTGGCTTGCTCAGCATGCTTTCTTACAGAACTTAGGATCACTGGCCCAGGGATGGTACCATCAACCATGGGCTTAGTCCTCTGCCATTAATCACTAATTTGGAAAATAAGTATAGCCTACCTACCATGTGATATTATGGAGCCACTTTCTTAACTGAGGCTCCTTTCTCTCATATCACTCCAGCTTATATAAAGTAGACATAAAGCTACCCATCACTTTCTTTAATACCTCAATGTCATTGTTAGAGATCACTGGAATCTCAGAGTGCCATAATTGTGACTGTAGCTAAAACAACTTGAGAAAACAGTACCAATAGGATTTGGGTCCCAGTCCTAGAAAGAGTCATAAGTTTGGTATATAGCACTAGAATGGTGTCTACTAGTTCTATCTAAAACATTGACCACAGGTTTCACATTAGTAGTAGTAGTAAAAGCAGCTTATCCAATTAAGGGTGGGGTTAATATCTTCTGGGCAACTTTCTTTCTGCGGTGGCAAATAATAAAACTATAAAATTGGCAAGTATATTCACAGCAGTGAAGTATGTTGTTCTTAACCTTGACACCACTATTATGCTGTCTATGCTTGGACTGGTTTCTTTTAAGCTGCTATGCCTCCACCAGTAACTGAAACCATAATCAAACCAGACAAGATACTGAAAGAGATGCTTCTTATCCTTGCAGACACCAGGTACACTCATGACTCTAGTCAAGGCACCATACAGGAGGAATGAGTGGCTACAGCAATAGAAATAAACAAAAGCATCATATTTTTGGAAAAAGAAGAAAAGAATTGTTGGTGGCTTCACTTATGAGCTATAAGGATAATAGTAACTCAGGGACTTCACCTCTGATGACACATTGAAAATGGAGTTGTGCCTAGATGTCCCTCAACTGAAGAATGGATAAAGAAAATTTGATACGTCTATACAATAGAATAGTACTCAGCTATTAAAGCAAGGGCACTGTGAAATTTGCAGGCAAATGGATGGAACTAGAAAAATATCCCAGGTGAGGTTACTCAGACCCAGAAAGACAAGCATGGTAAGTACTCACGTATACGTGGACATTATCCATACAGTACATGATATTCATGCTACTATCCACAGACCCAAAGAAACCAAGTAACATAGAGGGTCCAAGGGAGGATTCGTGGCTCTTACTCAGCAGGGGAAATAAAATAGATATCAGAGGAGGAGGAAGGGAAGGAGCTAAGTGGGAGAAAGTGTGAAGAGGGAACAGGAATGAGAATCAAGTGAGAGAGGCTGCAGGAGAAGACTGGGAGAGAGAATGGAAATTGGAGGGGGCATCTCTGGGACTAGCCAGAAACCTGGAATGGGGGAAGCTCCTGGGAGTTTATGGGGGTGACCCTAGCTGAGACTCCTAGCAATGGCAGACAGGGGATATGAACACGAAAGTCGCCACCTTCTGTAGCCAGACTTCCAGTGGAGGGAGGGGAACATCAACCCACTCACAAAACCTCTGAACCAAAATTTGACCTGCCTATCAGATGCACAGGTATAAAGATGGAGAGGAGATTGAGGGAATGGCCAACCAATGACTGGCCCAACTTCAGATCCAGCCTATTGGAGAGAGCCAACCTCTGACACTATTAACGATAATCTGCTATGCTTGCAGACAGGAACCTAGCATAACTGTCTTTTGAGAAGCTTCATCCAGCAGCAGGTAGAAACAGATGCAGAAACCCACAGCCAAACATCAGGTGGAGCTCCAGGAACCTTGTAGAAGAGTTGGGGAAAGGATTGAGCGAGCTGAAGGAGTCAAGAAGATTTTCAGAATCAACTAACCTGGGCCCACGGGGGCTTAAAGAGTCTGAACCACCAACCAAAGAGCACGCAGGGGCTGGATGGAGGCCCCTTACATATTTGTAGCAGATGTGCAGCTTGGTCTTCATGTGAGTTCCCTATCAATTGGAGCCTGTCTATGACTCTGTTGACTGTCGTTGAATCCCCTTACCCTAGCTGGACTGTCTGGTTGGGCCTCAGTGCAAAAGGATGTCATGTAGCAGCTTAGTCTTGTGCAACTTAATGTCCCAGGGTGGGGTGGTACCCAAGGGAGGTTTCTACTTCTCTAAGGAGAAGGGGAGAGGGTAATGGGGAGAGGGACTTTGAGCCTGAGCCTGGCAGGAGAGAAGAGAGGGGATTCACACTTGGGATGTAAAGTGAATAAACAAACAAACAAAAACAATAAATAAATAAATAAATAAATAAATTAGAGGGATGACTTTGAAAAGGCTTCATAGTAAAGGGAGGTCTCACAAGCAATGGATCAGCCATTGCTCACAATAAGTACAGAAGGAATTATAAAATAGAGTTCAACAGGAATCAACAGGACTGTTGGGGAGACTCCTCCCTTAGCATGCCCAGCATAGGGTTTTCTGGCATCATGAAAGATATCTGTGAGATATAAGCTTCTAACTTAGTGTTAGTTCTATTGCATCATGTCCTGCACCCAACACACATGGTGTCCCTGGTAGTTTTCTATGTTGTGGCTTATATTCCATTTATTACTCTCAGAAACAAAGAAGCACATGACCTTACTAAATATAAATAACTTGCTCTTAGGTCCCCCTGGTGAAAACTCACTCAGTTCCTGTAATACATAACATGGAAGATACATCATAGGGTGAAAAAAAAGCTAAGAACCCTGACAGTCCCATGAAAAGTTCCAATATTTTACATGACTCTTCAAACATGAGACCTGTTCTTAATTACAGGCAATGAAGATGAATTGTATCATGGAGCAAATAAAGAAATGTATCTGGCCTGTACTAAACTGTCAGGTATACTACACAGGGTCATTATCATCAGAGGTGTGTTCAAATATGTGCTCCAGTGGGGGTACTGGACAAGATTCTAAGCAGCGAGCAACGGCATTTCAGTTACTCTACAATCTTAGAGGGGCTCTATTAATAGAAGGAAAGAACAGGTTGCTTTACAGCACATAAGGAATTGAAGTGAAGGGACTGCTCAGACACGAAAAGGCTTCCTATAGGATACAAGGATGTCGAATGAAACTGTGAGTGACACAAATCTACTACCTCCCAACCTGTTAATCAGGATCCTCAGACAATACAAGTTACTGTCACTGCTATTCATTGCATGCCAGAATTAAACGACAAGACCTTACTGCTGAAGACATCATATGTCTTGGGGCTAGGGCATGAAAAAATAAACATAGGGTTGGGTTAGAAGCTTTCATAGTGGCAGGAGACAGTATGCTGGGGCTGGTGGAAGAAAAGTGTAACCGACAGCCTCGTTCACTTATGGACTCTGGGTTATAGTACAAGGTGTGGATACTGGTGTAATCATGTTATAATTGCTAGGGGGCTGGATGTAAAACTGATTTCAAAGGAAAGAACACACATATGGTACTATAAGATAATAGAAGGACCAACGGCTGGGAAGGGCATAGGCCCCAAGGAGGAGGCTACTGTTAGCATTTTGTTAGATGGATGTAATGTGCCTGGTAAAGTTCTAAATATTTGTTTTAAAAACTGTTGCTGTTGTCAGTCTCATTGGTAAAAGTACGTTTTTGCCTTTATCAACAGTTGCTTTACAGAATCAACTGGTCAAAGTATTTGTGACTTTCACTGTGACAGTGACCCATATGTTTAGGGACAAAACCTCTTACATGGGACATACATCTGCAACAGACTTCAAGACTCAGGGAATATTGTCAAGTGCCAGGCAGAAAGAATGTCATAAACTGGAAGAGGTAGGGAATGCTATGGAAATCTGCTCTTCTAGGCTTGACACAGTCCTTGGGATCCTGAAATCAGAGCATCTGTGAACATTAACACAAAGCTTTCTCATAATATTAGGTCAACAAATATCCCTTTGTGCAAGTGGGGAAGGGCTCACAAGGTCCTAGAGCATAGAGGACATATCAGTGGGTGTCAGCTGCTGGTGGTAGGAAACTCTCAGTCATGTTGCGCTCTGTAAGTTGCTCATATTTCTGTGAAACAAAATTCAATTAAATTCACTGGTTCACCAAGCTAGACAGAGCTGGAATCATTTCTCTGGTATGTCAACAGGTCCTTATCTAAGATAATTAAATTATTTACTTCTCTTCAAGAAAAATTATGTAATGGAGAGAGACTTTGAGGTTTTGAAAATATGTAGGAATTTGCATCTTTTTTTTTATTTTTAGTTAATGGATTTGAATTTATGTATCTGTAATCATATATAAAGCATGAAACAACATGGAGGTTTCATGAATTGCTAAGTGACTTAGGTTGAAAGTTCTTAGCTCAATCTGTGTTGGTTTTCTCATGTCCAGTGGTATCCAGTAGAATAATATCTAAACTAATGATACATAAGGCACTAATTTCAGGATAGTGTTAGTAGCAAATAGTTACTCTTACCTACTGCTGGAGTTCAGAATTGCAATGTCATTCAAGGCCCATGTTCTGAAGGCTTAATTGACAGCTTGGGGCCCTATTGATTAGTGGTGGAAAATTTGGGTTTTAGAGTCTTATGGAAGAAGGACAGAGAACTGGGAGCATGTGTATGAAGGACTTGTTGAGAGACCCTGTCTTTGTTTCTTTCTTTGCTCTGCATTCTTACCATGATATACTGCTTTGATAAAAGCCCGGAAGCAGGGAGTTTTGTCAAACTAGTTTTCACTACTGTGATAAATTATGAAAGAAAATCAACTTGAAGGAAGGAATATTTATTTTGGTGTACAGTGTTAGAGATTTTTCCATTATTCTGGGCTATGTTGAAGGGTAGCATGAGGTGTGGAGGGGCAAACCTACTTATCTCAGAACAGCTGAAAAAGTCTCTCTCTCCATCTCCCTCTCATTCTCCATCTCATTCTCTCTCTCTCTCTCTCTCTCTCTCTCTCTCTCTCTCTCTCTCTCTCCCTCATATACACACATACACACATATGTGTATGTATGTATATGATATCTATATCTAAATATCTCTATCTCTATCTATCTATCTATCTATCTATCTATCTATCTATCTATCGAGAGACAGAGACAGAGAGTGAATGGGAGGAGGAAGGAAGGAGAGAGAAGGTAAGACAGGGCTGGGGAGGGGAGGAGAGGAGGGGAAGGGATGGGAGGGGAGGGGAGGGGAAGGGAGGAGGGGAAGGGAGGGGGGAGGGGAGAGGAGGGGAGAGGAGGGGAGGGGAGGAGAGGAGAGGAGAGGAGAGGAGAGGAGAGGAGAGGAGAGGAGAGGAGAGGAGAGGAGAGGAGGAGGAGCGAGACGATTACATCATTCAGAGGTGCATATTCTGTGCCTTACTTCATTTGACTAGTTTCATTCTTCATTACATGAATCATTCACAGACATTTCAGATTTCAAATATACCATTTCCTTTCAATCTTCAAAGACTCATACCCCATTCAGAATACAAAATATACATATCCCATATGCAAGGGTCCTCAAGTCTCGACAGCTCCAGCACTTTCAAGTCCAAGTCTCATCTGAGACAGTGCAAGACCTCAGCTGTAAGACCTTGTAGCAATTTTTAATTCATTTTTTTCTACTGCTGAGATTAAAATAAAATTACATCAACTCTCCCTTACTTTTCCTCTTTCCAGACTCTCTCATATACTACGCCTTGGTCTCTTTTAAATTCATAATCCCATCTTTCATTAGTTGTTGTTTATGTGTATACATTAATATTCCTAAATATGACCTGCTCAGTCCATAGAGTGTTTGTTCCTTGTATGAAGTTTTCAGGGCTGAGCATTTGGTGCTGGGTAACCAGTTGGTGTGCTCTTCCCCGAGGAGGACTTTCTTCTAATCTCAGTGTTCCTTAGTTCCCTGTAGTCCTTTGTGCAAGGCCGAGGACTCATGGGTTTCTCTCCATCGACACTGGCACATCTATTGCTTCTGTCCTTGTTTAGCTCATGTTTAGGCAGTCATGTTGGTGGACTCCATGATATAGTTTCTGACACCACTAGGAGATCTGTCTCCCAGCAAACTCCCCAATTCTCTTGTTAAGTCACACACCCTTAAGATGCAGGGGCCCAGGGTAGGTATTTCAATTCCTAAAGGTAGGAATAGGACAGTATTGAAGAAGATCTAGGCTAAACCAAGACTGAAACTCGGCAGGAAAAACATTTATTCATGCTATCACATCTGGCATTTTTATCATATAGTAAAATGATACAACCTCCAAAGGGCCTGTATTTTGTCCTCTCTGCCCACACAGACTACCTAGTAAGTTGGCCCTGATTTTTGCTCAAGGCCTTCCTTGGTAGATGTTCCATTACTATCTTCTCTGGGAAAGTGTTTTCATTTCAAATAGCATTCTTCCCAGGCTATGTGAACACTCTGACCACACAACAGATCACCCAGACTTCCACGCTGGCACTACAGCTCTTCTATTCTGTAGCTCTGGAAAACCAACATCACATGGACAGTGTCAAGGTCTGGCATGACTTGAGTAGTAGCCAGGTCCTTTGGACCATGGTTGAAGTAACATCTAAGTCCCTTGATTGCTTAATACAGTGAAGTGGATCCTGGTGAAACAACTTCTTAGGTGTCTCTATAGAACAAGAGCATGCCGGGTTGTCTTCTAAAGTCACAGTCTTTCAAATAAGATTATATGTTTATACCTCAAAGCCTGTGAAGAATGGGGCATCCTGATTCCTGAGGTTCCATTAGAGAATCTTTTATGTCCCGATGAGAATCACTTGGCTTTCTTAAAGCAGCTTAACAACTAAACCCTCTCTCCCGTTGGCCACTACTTCAAATACATTTCTTCCTCATCTTATCTTCCTCCTTCCTCTTCATTTTCTGGTTAATTAAGGAATAAAAATTCAAATATTTTATACTATGTTTTGCTCATAGAATTTCAATATGGCTAACAGGAGCCATACGCACGTCCTCACCTGCATGATACACAGCATTCAAATTACTTCTGTGAAGGTAATTAGTTCATCAGGTTGAAATGCAGCCTCTTAGGGCATGAACAGGATGTAGACAGAGTGTTTTCCAGATTTAACCACATTGGCCTCTAGTACAGTTCCTAACAGAGTCACTGATTTCCTTGGGAATCTCATTAGCACTATTTACTGAGTACATTCTGATTAGTACTGTGTTCCATGAGAACAACCCATTGAGCTACGCTTTCAGCATTCCAGGCTTCCTTTAGACTTCTCCAAATGTTTCCAAATTGCTTCTGTAAACCGTTTTCAAAGACTTCCAATCTACATTATCAGTCCTTACTCACACCCTGCTCCTGGTGCCAATTTTCTGCATGAGTTTTTTTCTATTGCCATGAAAAAAACATCTGAGAAATCAATTTAAGAAAAATTAATTTGGGCTCACTGTTTTAGAAATACTGGTCTATGGTCATCCTTCTTTTGGATTCTGGGTAAAAGGAAGACAGAAAGCATCTCTTCTCACTGGATGAAGAGGAGGAGGGAGAGAGACAGTCTGGAGAGTGAGAGTCCCACTGTGCTCTTAAGGGCACCTCTTCCTCACTCACCTACTTCAGTCAACTATGCCCCACCTCTTAATGATTTCATTGATTTGCAGGAGCACTTTGATCTGGGAACTAAACCCTGCACATATGAGACTTTGGGGGAATATTCCAGATCAAAACTTGATAGGAGCTGAGTCACCATGGGCCGGAATCATAAATTAATCATGGCTTTGTCCTTTAAGTTGCTTATCTCAAGTCCTTTGCCACAGTGATGGAAGCCGGCTCACACACAATATCCTGAGAATTTTGATAGTCTTCTTGGTTATCTATGGCTTTCTCTTAAGGTCAAATGTATGTCTTGATGTTTTAAAATACATGGTATGTGGTAAATGCATTCTTACTACCTCAACATTTTTGTAAACAGGCCAAACATCTAAATAATGTCAGGCTAGAGAACGGGCTCAGTGGCTGGAGGTGCTCCTTGCTATGTCTGAGTTTAATTCTGAGACCCACTTGGTGGAAGGAGAGAACCAAAGTATTTAATTTATCCCCTGATTTCTACACACACACACACACACACACACACACACACACACACACACCCCACAATTACCCCCACCACCACCATCACCACCACCACCACCACTACCACCACACACTATCATCATCAGGCAAAATAACTAAAATGTAATGAAACTTTAAATAATCTTCGCCATTTTTTAACAGTAAAGTGTGAAATAGCCATAGTGTTTCACTGGTTTTTAAGAACTAAGTTCTCTGTGTGAGCTTCCGTGGGGTTGTTGGTACCACTAGCAGCTGTGACAGAATAAATCTCTGTAGCTTTTGTTCTCTCGGCTTCACAGATGGGTTCCTGACCATCTTGCTTTGTACTGTGCAGGTCGTGTGCTGTTTGAGCAAAGGCAGAGCGCACAGACATCAAAGCTATTTGCTTCAGAGCTTCACATATGCTCCTGATGGTCGGGGCTTCCACTGTTTGAAACAACGAAGCTCTAATGGCTTTGTCCTGGAGGATCTTCTGGGAGGAGCTGTCATGCTACATATGACCGTGGCCTTTATTAGAAGTCTTTCTCCTCCGTGTCCCTTCCTCCTCTTCCTCTTCCTCTCCCTCTCCTTATTTTTCTTCTTCCTCATCCTTTTTATTATTTTGAAAGCAAGGATCTGAGGAAGACATAAACATGTCTTTATTCATAAGCTATTTAGACCTCAGATCCATTTTATTCCTGTATGGGCTTTACAGTTCTCATCACCATGGTCAACTTATTACACTTTTTCTCTGTACACATCCTGGGACTAATGTAGACTGTAGCTTATGGAGAAATATGTCACGCTGATATACTGACATACATTTATTCAGACTTCCTGTGGAAGGTTGGTCATTGTCATGTGCTCAGAATGCCTCTCTTCTAGGACTATAAAGGTAGTATCTGAGAGTGTGATCCTGCATCTAAGTTGAAGGCAGGTCTCTCATTTCTTCTTGGTCACTCCCATTGCCAACAGTGTTTTATTGTCTCTCTTTCTGGGCATCTTTCCTTAAGTTTTCAGGGAATGTGGAAATTGCATATAATATCTAACTTATACCTAGCTTTTCCATTATGCCCAGGAAAGAACCCAAGATAGGCAGACACAAAATAAGAGAAAACCTAACAGCTTCACAAAACATAGTTGCTAAGTCTTCTACCATGAAGCTTTGTGCTGTGGTCTCATTGAGAAAACACTGTTTTCTAGGAGCTGATGGTGAGCATGGAGAAAAGTCCCATGAGTCATGGAGAAAGAGAGTTCTTTATTTTTTTCTTTTTAAAATTGGTTATTTTATTTATTTATATTTCAAATGTTATCCCCCTTTCCAGTTTTCCCTCCCACAAGACCCCATCCCCTCCTCCATCCCCTACCTTTATGAGGATGCTCCCCCACCTGCCCACCCACTCCTGCCTCAACCTTCTAGCATTCCCCTATCCTGGGTCATCAAGCCTCCACATGACCAAGAGGCTCCCCTCCTAGATAAGGCCATCCTCTGCTGTATATTCAGCTGGACCATGGGTACTCCCTGTGTACTCTTTGGTTGGTGCTTTAGTCCCTGGGAGCTTTTGGTGGGGGGGGGGGTTTGGTTGGTTGGTTGATATTGTTGTTCTTCCTATGAGGTTGCAAACCTCTTCAGCTCCTACAGTCCTTGCCCTAATTTCTCCATTTGGGTTCCCACACTCAGTACAATGTTTGGCTGCATACATCTGCATCTGTAACGGTCAGGCACTGGCAGAGCCTCTCAGGGGACAGCTATACTGGGCTCCTGTCAGCTTGCACTTCTTGACAACAGCAGTAGTGTCTGGGTTTGGAGTCAGCAGATGGGATGGATCCCTAGGTGGGGCAGTCTCTGGATGGCCTTCCCTTCAGTCTCTGCTCCATTCTTTGTCTCCGTATTTCCTTTTGACAGGAGTAATTCTGGATTAATATTTTTGAAGTGAGTGGGTGGCCCCATCCCTCAAATGGGGGCTGTGCATATACACTGGATATGGTCTCTACAGGTTCCCCTCTCCTTTGTTGGGTATTTGGGCTAATGTCCTCCCTGTTGGGTCCTACAAACCTGTTGGGTCTTTGGCATCTGGGACTACTAGTGGTTACCTCTAGTTCCTCCTCCCCTACTGCTACATACCTACTTTCAAATTCCTGACCCTCTGTACTTCTCCTCTACCTCCTGCCATATCTGGACTGGCCCTCCTATTTCCCTCCCCCTCCTCTCTCCCTCCCAGATCCCTTTCTCCCTCTACTTCCCAGAGATTATTCTATTCCCCCTACTGAGTAGGACTGTAATATCAACACTCTGGTGTGATCTTCTTTCTTCTTAGGTTTCATATGGTCTGTAAGATGTATTGTGGGTATTCTGAGCTTCTTTTTGACTAATATTCACTTATCAGTGAATACATACTATGTGTGTTCTTTTGTAACTGTGTTACCTCTCTCAGGATGATATTTTCAAGTTCCATCTATTTACCTGCAAATTTCATGAAATCATTGATTTTAATAGCTGAATAGTACTTCATTGTGTAAATGTACCACATTTTCTGTATCTATTCCTCTGTTGAAGGACATCTGGGTTGTTTCCAGCTTCTGGCTATTATAAATATGGCTGCTGTGAACATAGTGGAGCACATGTCCTTGTTATATATATGTTGGAGCATTTTTTGGGTATCTGCCCAGGAGTGGTATAGCTGGGTCCTCAGGTAGTACTATTTTCAGTTTTCTTTGGAACCACCAGACTGATTTCCAGAGTGGTTGTACCACCTTGCAATCCTACCAGCAATGGAGGAGTATTCCTCTTTTTCCACATCCTCGCCAGCATCTGTTGTCACCTGAGTTTTTGAAGTTAGCCATTCTGACTGGTGTGAGGTGGAATCTCAGGGTTGTTTTCATTTGCATTTCCCTGATGACTAGAGAGTTCTTAAGATAAGCTGGCTTCCACAAAACTAGGGAGGGAAGGTTCTGAGCTGGGCACTGGTAGATGACAAAGGAAGGAGTTGAGAGCAAGCCAGTTCTCCTTTCTCATTCCCAAACAGGAGCTTATCTCCCTACCCCCAGGAAGTAGTAACTTTCCTATTATAATTCACAGGTTGTAAGTATTCTGTGACTTATGATTTAAAGTTTTTCTATGGATAAAATTATTAGCATTTTTCTGGTTTCTTTGTGTTTGTTATAAATAGCTTCACATGCTTTCATCTCTTTCTTCAAAAGCCTGTGAATGACTTCCCCCTTTTTTTTCTGGGAAAGGAACAGAGACTGAGAGGTTTTAATATTCACAGGATTGTATAGTGAAGAATCACATTTTTCTAGCCACTAGTACATGACAGACGTGATACTAGTCAGTGAAGCAAGATGGGGGATGGGCTGTGAAAATCATGATTCCTCCTCCCTGGTAAGTCATAGTTTAGCTCCCAGTGGCATGTTCTTCCTCCTGGGTCACCGTCTCCCTTCTTCACCATTGGTGTATCTCCCAGTCAAAGCTACTTTTATTCCTGCCAGTGCTGTTTTACTTATTACGCTGTAAACACCTTGAGAACAATAACCACTTTGGGTTTCTTTTGTTTGCTGAAGGGAGTACATGGCTCAGCCTTGCCGTGTGCAACACAAAAATCCTTGTTACCAACAGAGTCACACAAATGTAATTATTGTTCTGCAGGTAATTATAATACGTTCTGAGAGGAATGGAAGAAAATTAGCATGAACTTCTCTTATTTTGATGTACTTAATTATTTTGAATTGACTGATATTTGGTTTGAAGCATAAACGAGGAAGCAGGAACAGATTTGTCACAACATGTGGGGCAAATACAGTCTTAGTCATAAAATATAGTTATAAATATGCTGGCTTGTGTTTTGGATATATATATATATACACATATATATTAATATATACACTAATATAATATATAATTATAATATATAATTGTATTAATTATAATATATAATTATAACTAATAAATATAACAATATATAATTGTAATATATAAAATTATATTAATATATATTTGTGTATATATTAGTGTGTGTGTGTGTGTGTGTGTGTGTGTAAAAGGGAAATACATAAACTAGTCCAGACATGGAGGAAATAGGAACCATGGGCAGGGAAACTACACGAGCTTGACACACGAGCTCTGAAAGCAAACCTTAGTGTTACTTTCCGAGCAGGCACAGGCTCTCACTCTTTCTTCCATTTTCCTTCCAAATTGCACATCTGAAAAGCATTGTCAGTAGAACCACTAAGGGAATTGAGCAACTCACACACCCAACTTTTGATTCTTTTCCCACGAGGCTGTTTTAATTCTTGTGACTTCAGGAAGAGAAATGAGAAGTCTCAGATACAGCTGCAGTTGCAAACATTTTCTGAGTCTTATGTAAGTAATATAACCGAAGCGGGGGAAGACAAGTTCCAGAGCTTCCACCTCTGTGCATCTTCGTCTGTTGTGCACTTGGGACTAGAAAGCAGAGCTCTGGAGCATTCGTCAGAAGAATTTAGAGCACCAAAATGAAGCTCTCTCTGTGCCTGTCTCTGTCTCTGTCTCTGTCTCTGTCTCTCTCTCTCTCTGTGTGTGTGTGTGTATGTGTATCTTTGTATAAAAGACTTGGAAAAGGCGAAGATGTAGAAACAGGGAAAAATTTCATATAAATACTTCTAAAACTGATATTTTCTAAGATACAAAATATTGAAAATTGAATTTGCATCTTCTACTGCAGTTAATAAGGACAATCTAGGTCTATATAAACATGGAATGATGATATTAAAGCATTATTTAAAAAGATTATTCGTAAAAAAAAGTCTAGCAATGATACTCTTACATAAAGGAGTATATCAATATGATACATGGATACATGTGAGCCTGGTATGACTACTTTTTCAAATGCCTGGAATTACACCTATCCACTTACTCTACCCTAACAGAAAGATAGTGAATTTCTGGAAAGAAGTGTGGCAGAAAAAGCAGTGTGTGGAAAAAGCTTAAATTATACTATTTTATTTCATTTATTAGGAAAAATAAATAGGAAAGTAAATTTGGTCAGAATTTTATAATGGATCCATGAATGTGTGCTTTTATCTGATATTTTTCACACACACACACACACACACACACACACACACTTTTCCAATATGACAAGAAAAAAACAAAACAAATATTAGTCTTTATACACATGTACAGATATACATATATATATGCATATATAATAAAATCATTAACTTTGAAAGTTTAAAAAGGAGCAAGTGAGCTTATTCTTAAGTATTTTGACAATAATGCGGGTCATTTGTAGATTGACAATATCGTCTTTAAAACTGCTCTCATTTCTCACTGTCACGTATTTGTTATATTGATACTTTGATAGTATGTTACTAATTGCTTTTGTTGTTATTACTTTAGTGATCAATGTCACCTTCTAACTCAGAGGTGTTTTCTTTGAGGATTTTTTTTTTTTACCTATAAGAAAATTGTACTTTTTCATATTTTCTCTTACTATTGTGGAACTTAAAGTTGATTTAGAAAAAAATCTAGATTTTTTCTTGAAACACATGTTTGGGAAAGAGTGAGGGTTGTCTAAGTTGGCGTGCACTAGTCAGGCCTTGGTTCCTTTTCTAATAGCAATTTCTTTTGAATTTATAGATAGGAATTGTGTAGAAGACATTGTAACTCGGCAGTCTCTCATCTGTCTGTCTGTATGTCTGTCTGTCTGTCTGTCTATCTGTCTAGCTATTTATCTATCCATCCATCCATTTATCTATCTGCTTATTTATGTGTTATCTCCAGCCTACCACCGAGCATGAATTTCTCACAGGATAGATGGGTGCTCAGCCAAAAAGCTCACTTTCCTGGCTTCCTTTGTAGTTGCTGTTAGACATGAGACCTAGTTTTAGACACTAGACTAAATGGAAGTTGGAGAGTCATGATTGCAGAAAGCAGATTGAAAGGAAAAGTCTATAGGGGGAACAATTCATTTCCTTTCTTTCTTCTTTTCAAGTAGGTAGTCATGCTCATGGGTGAAGCAGAAGGACTGAGTTCAAGACTAGCCTAAGCAGTAATAGGTCATATCAAAACCAAATAAATACCACACAATAAAATAAATTAAAAACAAGAAAGCATTTCTGAAACTTTTAAGCAGACATTTAATGAGCACCTCTTATGTAATGACAGACAATGTTGCTTGCTTTCGATAGATAAGTGTAGGGACCCTATCACTTCCAACACACATCACCTTTACAGCGATCAAGTGTGATGGAAAATATAAACAACTTACCCAGCAAGTGCTGTGAAGGAAGCAGCTTCCTATGACGAGAACACACATAGTCAGTCATGGGTGTGTAAGGCATAGTGGCAAGGGCAACAACATCAGATCAAAGTGTGTCAGTGGAGACATCTTTGGTCACAGGATGCTTTGTTTATGCTGCCAGAAGAAAGTAAGGGTTGGCCAGGCTTAAAAGAGAAGGGTCATTCTTGCCATGTGTCTCTTTATATCTTCAACAAAGACATAAAACTAGAGAAGTAGAACTGAACTTGGGAGGGCTTCAATAAGCTTAGTACAGCTGCAATAAAGGGTTAGTATTTGAAAAAGGCAGGTGATAGACCGAAGGAGCTACAAAGGGAAGGCCAGAAGGAATGTTGACCCACTGTGGTAATTCAATACACAATTTTGAGTGTCTACTACATGTCAGGCATTGTTCTAAGGCATGTATTACAAAGGTCATAATATTTTATAGTTTGGTCTTAAATAATAATTCTTTCATCTAAAGTTTCTTTTTAGAGAGTTCTGAGGCCAGATTCCTGTGTCTTAAGTCATTGAGTTGCAACAAGAAAGTAAGCACAGGGAATCCTTTAGCAACCATAGTCTTCTTACTCTTGAACCCTAGAAAAGCAAACTCAATCAATAATTGGGGACATTGAGTGCCATCCTTTATGTGACCCACAGTCATTTTGTGTGTCTGTGGAGTGCATATATGTCTATGTATTTGTGTTTCCATACATGAGTGAGTATGTGTGGAGATACACGTGTGTGGATGCATATGTATGTGCGTGAACATGTGTGTAGGCCTGAAGTTGACATTTATGTCTTCTTCAACCTCTCTCCATTTTACTTACTGAGGCAATTGCTGAACCTGGAACTCACTAATCTTGCTTCGTTTGGGTAGTCATCTTTCTCTGGAATCTTTGCCTTTGGAGAGTCAGGCATTAGTTTATGTCATAGACTCTGGGGATTAGAAGCCTGGTGTTAGAGCTCCTGATGCCCCTCTTTACCCATTGAGGTGGTCCCCTAGCTCCTGCTGACACTCAGCAGTGCCTTCTTTCTGACCCATGCTATTTCTTCACTTTTTATGGGAATTTCTTTGATAGTCCACAACCGGTGTGAGCCTTTATTTCAATTCCTTTAATAAGAGGCCAAGAACCTGAAAACATTCAGTCCAGATCCATGATAAAGTTGATTTTCTTGCCATGCCGTCTCCCTACAAAATACTCAGCTTCCCAGTCACCCAGCTTGTAGTTTAATGATCAGTCTTGTGGGGCCTCAGATGAATACTCTGAATACCTTTGAACATCTGTTGCATAAACATTCTCCTAATTCATCTCCTTGTGGGTAGCACACTTTGAACAGTGATGGGCAGTCTCCATGTCCCTACACTAAACTGTGGCTCAGTGCAGTATCAGTTCTTAGTCAACCACAACACAAAGAATCAGTACTGTTCACCTTACACCTTCCTTAATGCACATTCAAGATTCCCTTTTCCTTACCTGTTCTAGAAAACGCACTGAAGTGTACAGAGTGGAGTTCCATGCAGCATTCTACCTTATAAAAAGTGACCAAATAGAGAGATTAGCACCTTATTACTGTCAGTAATAAGGTGGTTATAAATACCTCACAATGGTTTGCATGGGATATTCATATGCTATGGTTTCGAGAGGTCTGATTGTAAAATGCACACAGTAATTATATATGGTCAAGCAAATACTCTACAGGAATAAGAGAATTCCAAAAGGGAATAAAACCTTTCAGAGTTTTTGCTTTTTTTAGTATATATTTCTTATCTGGCAATTTCTGACATTGAAGTCCTTAGGACAGTAATGAGCACAGTAGCTTTCCTTGTGGATTCTGAACTTTCAAATTTTAAGTCTCCTGTCCTTTTCCCACACCTACACTTATCCTGTCCTTGCCAGAAGCCTGTGTATCATCGAGACAACCTTGGGATGTGAGAAGCATAAAATCAATGATCAAAATTGTGGTGTATCTTGAACTTGATATCAAGGTTCTAAGATAAAGCTCTGTTATGTGGTTTGTCTGAACAATCTGAGAAGCAAAACCAGGAGGGTAGGGGGAGAGTTCATCTCATGGTTTGGTGTCTAAGCCTTTGAGATATCCCTCTGCATATTGTTTACATGCTTCTTAGTCTGGTGCTGATCAGGATTACAGGGAACCCTGTGGCTAAGTGGATGTCATGTGTCAGTTGTTTAGTTCTACCTTCCCCATTTCTTTACCCAAATGTTTCCTTATGTCTTCTTTTGAGCAGCCATCTAGTATCTCTGCATGGGGAATCCTCCAGGACATCGAAGGACATGGTACTACTTGAAGGTACTCATTGTGCGATGGAGAGCCATTGGATGGTTTTGAGCACGTCAGCAATCTGGATTACATCTTAACTGGATTGCTCCATTGCTGTTCTTAGAATACTCCTTGGTGTGGGAAGAGGGCATGGGAAGCAGCAGAGGAAAGGAGACCATTTAGGAGGTTGGTCAGGGATGGGGCACAGGAGCTGGTGAGCTGTGTGGTCAGGGTTGGGGCACAGGAGCTGCTGTGTGGTCAGGGTTGGGGCACAGGAGCTGCTGTGTGGTCAGGGTTGGGGCACAGGAGCTGCTGTGTGGTCAGGGATGGGGCACAGGAGCTGGTGTGCTCTCTCACAGTTCAAGCTCTCAGGCAACAACTCGCAGCGTGCAGAATTTCAAGTCAATGCAGATTTTAGAGAGAATCAAAGGTGAGATGACAGTTCTCTCCAAGCACTTCAGCCTCTTTCGGACTTCACCTGTGAATCAATGAGACAGGGAAACGCAAACGAGTGAGATATAAACCTGATAGTGTCGGGCAACAGAATCCTCTCTCCCTGCTTTGGGAGTCTGACACATAAATGAAATTGTTGGTGTGACCCTTTTCTTTTACTTTTCTTCTAGAATTTTTACATAGAAACTAAAAATGTCCATATCAACAAAGGAACATTTTATGTAACAAACATTTTTTGTAAGCAAAATGTTTTGATTTTGGGATTTGATTGTATGTAAGGATAATTTTTGTCTATGTTTAGTTTGTAAATTTAGTATATGTTAGGAAACTACAAAAGCAACTCAGACTAAAGTGTTTGATTTATTTAAAAATAATTTGGATGGGTAGTCTATTGTAAAATTGTACTTTTTCAGTACAGGGTGTCTTTTGTACTTCATTTCCAAGTAAAAAAAGATTAATTTCTTGCCATTGTGACCTCTTTCATGTGCAGTTTGACATACGGGACACAAATGGGTTATTTTGTTCTGTTCTTAATGCTCTGCTGTGAACCTAAAATTGCTCTAAATGGTCTTTAAAGAAAGATAAGCTTCATTGCTCTTCAGGGTTAAGTTGAACAATTTTTAATGAAAATATATTTTGAAGTTTCTTAGAAAGGAATCGATTTCACATCTAAGTAGCAAAGCAAGGGGTATTGTCAGCTCATATAGGTCAAAGTCTAAATAAGATAAGATAATTCAGTTATAGACTTGTTCAGCCTCCTGCAGAGATTTAACAGCCTTAACTGTGAACCAGTGTATGTTAAATACTCAGGCTCTATGTGAACACACTTTGCTGGCTGTGAAAGAAGTTAGCTGTGAATGCCTTGGGTCTCGTATGTAAAGTGAGATACTGGGGCCTTGATTTGTGGGAGATGCTTGTGCAGAAGCTCCCTATGCTGCTGTCTTTTCTACCTTATCATGTGATTTTTTTTAAAACAGGAATTGATCTACTGTCAACCATGGAATGTCTTCATTCTGTGTAAAAATACAATCATTTTCAGAAATTAACTAAAATATTTTTCTATTTTTTATAGACATATGTTTTCCTTTTGCAAGTGAATCATCTTTAATTCCCAAGACTCCCTGTTTCTCCCTATCTATTTTCTTACATCACTTTGTGATCTTGATTACCTTTGATTGTTCTGTATGTGGAAAATTCCTGTGTTATTGGGAAGGGCAACTTCCAAGGAGGTGAAGGTGCTCTTAACTACTTGCCACTTCCCAACTCTCTTTCTCTTTTTTTCCTGTTGCTGTGGTAAAATTAACCTGACCAAGTCAAGTTCAGAGAGAAAGGGTTAATTTTGGCCCAGAGTTGAAGGGTAGAGTTCATCACAGTTGGGAAGTTACAGTGTCGGGAGCTTAACAGAGCTGGTTACATTGAACTTGCAATTAAGAAATAGAGAGCAATGAATGTTTATGCTTAGCTTGCTTTCTCCTTTTTATGTAGTTCAGGACCCAAGCCTAGGGAATGGTGCTGCCCACTTTTAGAATGAATCTTCCCATTTCAATGAACCTAACTAACATAATCTCTCCCAGACACTCCCAGAGGATCAATAGTTCTCTCACAGCTGTGCCTGGAACCTTATTTCCTAGGTGATTCCCAGTCTGGTCAGGGTTAACAACACTATTTCATCTACCTTCATTCCTCCTTCTCATCTCTGCCCCTTCAGTCTTCCTAGGCAGAGTCTTAGTCTTAGGTGGTGTCCATCATCTGATGTCTCTTCTATCATAGTATAGTTGTATTTCTAGTAGAACATATTATAGGACTTTGGGGACACCACTATTTTTCAATATTTGAAAAAATGTTGCTATTTTTAACATATATATATGTTATTATATATATAACATATATATGTTATATATATATTTGTTAGGTATGTGTATGTATGTATCTTTATCAATTATCTATCTATCTATCTATCATCTATCTATCTATCTATCTATTATCATTATTTTTCATCTATCTATTTCTTCTTCTATTTCTTCTTCTTCTTCTTCTTCTTCTTCTTCTTCTTCTTCTTCTTCTTCTTCTTCTTCTTCTTCTTCTTCTTCTTCTTCTTCTTCTTCTTCATCATCTTTCTCCAGGGCTTCACTCTATAGACCAGACTGGTCTTGAACTCATAGAGGGCCCCCATTGCCTCTGCCACTGCTTCTGGACTGCCAAAATTAAAAGTGTGCTACATCTTGCTCTATATTTTTAAAGAAGGCACATCAAATTTGTTAGGATAATTCAGAGTATTTGTTGAAACTAAATCTTCGTAGTATATACAGTACATTTTACCTTGCATTACTTGTGATCTTGGAATAGCTGCATAGAGGAAAAGCTGCTAGTGGTACTTGTATTGAAAAAGATCTCTAATATTTTGAGTTGTTTCATCTTGTGACCAATGATGGAGCAGTTATTCATGTTTTTTAATTAAAAAACAGAACCATTTTTTTCTCTTGTGCCACAAATAGTATTACACAAGGTGATTTGACAACTTAAATATAATAGACAGGGAAGTGGCTTGAGACCTGCTTAGACATGTTCAACACATATAATGGAAGATGTCTCAGTGAGCGGATGTCTGGTGACCTCAAATGTTTATAAGAGGATGGAAGTGAGAACGGATGAGCAGTGAGCCCCAGTGGTGTTGAGAGCATATTGATAATTAGTCATGTGTATTTTCTGCTGTCCTTCTGTGTCTCTCCTTAGCAACATTTTTTCCTGTGCTGATCGTTTCTAAGTCTTGAGATTGCAGTTACCCCACATCTCCACTAGCAGAACATTCACAAGAAGGACTCACTCTAATATATAATATCAGTTTATGTAACTCATTGATCACCTTTCCATGCTCATCATTACAACTGAGAGTAATTTCATAGACAACAGTGTCACAAGGCAACAACAATGTGTGATACAGTTCATTAGAATACTTTTCCTTGGCAATTTACTATTCTCTGTTGTGTAATTTTTCAACTGTGGCTTGGGGGAAAGAAACTGGGTTAATTACTGCGTTACCTAGTAAGAAGCCTGCTTGGATTCATGTGACAAAACAAAGCTTCTAATAGCCATAAATTAAGCCAACAGTGGTTTAGCCAGGCTTTTAAATATGAATGGTTTTAGGAGCTATTTTTTCCAGATAGTTTACTGAACTTACATTTTTCTTCTTGTTGGTTTTGTTTATTTTTTCCAGTGTAAAAACATATTTCTGGCAAAATGTGATTGAAAACAGACATTTTAATGCTCTGTTTAAGCCAGCATGTAGTGAAATGAATCTAAGACAAGACTGTCATGTCAAAAGCAAACTTCTTCATTACCACAGTTTTACAAATTCAGGGTAATGGTGCCCGAGATATTTAGACTTTTACATGTTGTCAAAGGAGGTGCCTAAAAATGCAAGCGATAATTGAAAAGGAGTGTTTGCATGTAACTGTTTCTTCTCAGTTTAATGTGCCACTGTGATTAAAAGAAATTGTTGGAAAGAAATAAAACCTTGGCTTTCTTCAGGGTCAGAGTTTTTATAGCTCTGCTTTGCCAGGTCTTAAGGAATAAGGGAAGTATCAAACCCTCAGAGAGCAATTTGAAGAAGAGTAACAATTTGGCAAAGTGGTCAAAGCACTTTTCTATTGTTACAAAATTAGGGACTAATAAATGCAACATAGTTCAAGATGGACTTTAAGATGCTCCTGGGTAACAATGCTGCAACCATGGGATGGGGATCGATTTAAAAATCAATAAGGATCTTAGTTTTTTGAGACAGTGTAGGGATAAACAGAAAAGAGCAACCACTGAAGTTTAAATGCCTCCTTTGTGATCACAAACTTCAGTTCTGTGTGATGTTCAAATATTACTGATTGTCTCTAAACTTGAAAAATGGAGAAATTCCAGAAGGCATCAAACTGAATTGCTGTGGGATATTTCTAGTACAGTGCTAGATACATTGGAAGTCAATACAGTTTAGCCATTTTAACATGAGAGTCCAATCTATGTTTTGTGATGTCCCTCTAAGCCTTATGGGGATACTCAAAGCCATCCTAAAACATCAGCTATAGAGCTTGGTGGTTGCCAACAACATCTTCCACATTTTGAACCTTTTATGTAATACTCCCACTGTTAAGATTTTAAAAGTATATGAGTGTTTGGGGATTATTATATGTTCAAGCCATCAGTTGTATTTGGTGATACTCTGCTTTTACAATTACTTGTCAACTCAAGAAAACTTGCAAGAGTGTGCCTCGATATTTTAATCTGCATTACTTCTTTGAAAATATTTGCCTGTCTCTGAATCCTTTGCTTTTGCAGTGACCACGATTCTTTTCTTTTTAAAGAATTTGGTCTAATATGATGGTCGAAGATGGTGGTGGTGGTGGTGGTGGTGGGGAGTTGTTTTCCCTTAGCTATTGAAGTTTTCTGAGTGTATTTACTGTAAGTAATGAACTTTAATTACTTTTGCCATTACAGCTTATTTGATCGAATTTTCCACTGACTGCACAAAACATCTGCCCTACTGGGATCATGCATAGTCTCTGATCTGGGTAAAATATGCTCTTAAAATATAGTAACATCTGCAGTCAATTAATTTCTAAAGCAATAAGCAAGTTGTGTTTCCAAAAGGGATAGGCCAAGTTTGTGCTTGGGAATTTTCTTTCCTTGCTTTCTATCTGAGTCGCTTGAAACTGTCCATGCCTCTCTGCTTCATTTTACTTCCTCCAATTGCCTAATGATAAGAGAATTAGAATAGTATTTGATTTGATGTTTTATTGTATTCTTGATACATTAACTTTCCTCAGAGATAAGAAATGTGATAGGGTGTAGGTGCTTCTTTTAGATTCTACTGACATCAGGATGCTCTTACTGACTGCCTCTAAGTGCTGAGTGGATTTCTTTTTTTTATATATATATTTTTGGTCAAAAGCACTTTAATGTAGATTTCTTTGAAGACTAAGTATAAGGTTTTTGAAAGGTGGAAAGCATCTAGGAGTACACAAAGCTTTTAATTTTGTCTGAAAGCAACCCAAATGACTATCATTATCGATATTATCATTTTTTTTTTTTTTTTGCTGCGATACATCTCTGGTGTAAAGTCTTGAGGTCATTCTCTGTGGCCTTATGCTTCAGAGGAAACAGATAAAGTGTAAGAAAATAGCAGGGATGAAACATTGCTGCTGGACAGAAGTTAGTGTAAAAAACAGTGAGGCCACACACATACCATGCAGACAGTGAAGCTATACTGTCATTTACCAAGATCTAGTTAATGTTTCTCGATTAGTAATGCTTGGCATTCCAATTTACACTTATTTTTGTTTTTATCTCCACTAATATTTGGTTAATATACAAAGAAATATGTTTTGTTGTGACATTGCCACACATGTGTGAAATTATACTTTATAATTACCTCTCCTCCATGGCCTTCTTCCCTCTCTTACTGATACCCTCCTCTTGGCGTTTCAAGTTCTTGGTAACCTTTCACCCCTTTTCAGACCTCTTCCTTTCTACTGCTATTACACTACTTGCCACTCCATACAGACACATACATTTTAAATCTAATGATGCATACGAGGCAAACACGGGGAATATGCTATATCTGCCTCTCTGAGTCTAGGTTAGAGAATAGTGCCCAGTCTATGTTTCCATTAGAAAACCTGGCTGCAGAATCAGTCCATGTTTTCCTGGATTCCTCCAGTCGGGAGTTGTGTGTTAGGCACAAGACAAGGTGATGCTTCCCACTTGCAAGACTCTTCTCACTCAGGACACCCCATAGTGAGCTTCAGATGGAAAAGCTAGAAGATGTAGAGGCTGCTTCGTGGTGTATGTATGTATGTATGTATGTGTGTGAGAGAGAGGCTATGTGAATGTGTATGTGTGAATGAGTGTGTATGTGATTGTGGGAGTGTTTGTGCATATGACTGTGTGTGTGACTGTGTGAGTATGTAAGTATGTGTGTGTGAGTGTGCATGTAAGTCTGAGAGAGTGTGATGCACGTGATGTGTTAGTGTGTGATAATGTGTGTGTTTGTATGTGTGTATGAATGTGTGTGTTAGTGTGTGAGAGTTTGTGTGAGTGTGTGTGTTTGTATGTGAGTGTGCATGAGAGAGAGTGTGAAAAAGAATGTGTGTGAGTGTGTGTGTATAAAATTTTTCAGGCTTACATATGTTGCAACAACCATATTAAACCATCCCAACACTATCTACTGAACAGATTATGCAAGACACATAAATGTTTCTAGTTACAGAGACCATCTATGTCTGTGAAAGTGAGCATCTTTTAGAAGGTATTATTGTGATTCTTTGGCATGGTCTCAACTCCATATTATGTCTAGTTCTACATTCAATAAGTTGAAGCATTTATAGCTACATATATGATATATATATATATATATATATATATATATATATATATATCATATGAAGCTGTATGCTGGAAAGGGTTGTTCAACTCAACTTACCAGATGAGTTTAATAACAATGACAGCAACAACAACAGCAACAAATAGCACTATCTTTGTGAGAAATGAAAGGTAGCCCAGAAGTGGGCTCTAGAAACTTCACTGAAGGATGACATGCATAAAAGCCAGAGAATTGTCAAGGTTCAGGGAAGGACTGAAATAACCTGTCAAAATGTTCCCTGAGAAGACTTCCAGCAACGAGAGTAACCTGGATACTGAAAGAAAAAAACAGTGATGGTCGTTTATCACCTCGGGACCTGCTGAAGACAGATGGTTAGGTTCATGCTAAGGGTTCATTTTCCAGAACCTGTAGCAAATAGGGATGGAAACACACAGTGGAAAGGAGATGAACTTTTTGAGGTGACCTGAGGAGGTTCTTCTTCCACTGTTGCACATCTTAAATGCATTTTAAGTATCCTAAAATGTTCACCATGTGTTCCTTTCCTGTGGCAGATATACAGAGAGTGACAGGAAATCCATTTCTTTTCCTGTAGATGCTAAATTCATTACCTTAACACAAGATTCAGACTTACTCTTTGCACTTGTTGCCATAGCAACCAGTTTCAGGCATTTTTTTTTCTTTCTATTTTTCCTTCCACTGGAAGGAGAGTAGTTAAATGTGGCAGTGAGAACAGTATCCACTAAAACATTTAAAGGCACATAACATAGTTATACCACAAGGCTTTCTATGTTGCCTTCACTGTAATTATATTTTTTCTAAATCTCTAACCATACTACAGATCATTTCAGCAGAAACAAGAAGATTCCATCATTTTTAAGATATCTCATGAAAAGTGATCTTTTGTTCTATTTCAGTTTTACTCACAGAAATAAGAGTTGTTTAAGCTCTTAAAACATATAGTATATAAATATATTTATAATTATATATGTAAAACACAATATGTATGTAATAGCTATATGTAATTACATATATACATACATTTACATCTATGTACCTGTGTATATACATATATGTATGACATACACATATTTATGTGTATATAATATATGTGAATATGATACATGTGTGTACATATGTATACATATATGTACATATACATATGTATTATGTATTTCATAACACACACACACATATATAAAAAATATACATTTCTTCCAAAGGAATTCTCTCTAGAGATGAATTTTCAGGGGCAGCCTGGTCAAGAGCTAAGTTTAAGTGGTCTAGATGGCACACAGCTGCTATACAGCTCTGAATAATAAAACTTATAAATTCACTATAATTATAGACTTACTGATTTCTGTAGTTAAAAAAAGGAGAATAATTATAGAAAATAAAACAAGTTTTGGAATACTAATAAAGTGTTAGCTTAAAATGATAGCTGATGAGAAAGAGAAAGATTATCTGGTAGGCTTCCTTGAGTGCTCTAGTTGACTCTAGTTTTGAAGATGCAATATAGAATATTCACACATATCCAAAGGAGGATTGTGGGTATCCATACATCATGGTCACAGAGGATATCCTCACCGTGGGAATCACTAGATATGTCACCAGTAGGGTGCTGACTGAACAGCAGCTGTCATCTAGGATGTTGTCTTCACAGCTCATATTATCATATACATTTTTGTAGCTTTGGTTATTTATTCATATTTAAATATAGTATTCATAAATGATGATGAGGTTCAAGACTGTTCTAAAAAGGAAAGCTAATAGGTTTTTAGATTTCAAAGCCTCTATATTCCAGAAATTAAAGAATGAGCATTGATTTACAAGGGTTCTTATTGTTTTTTTTTTATTTGAAGCTCTTTTGTCTCCCCATGTTCATTCTTACCTTACTTTACAACAATGACAGCTTACATTTGACTGTTGACTAAATTTCCCTTCTATTCATAGGTCTGAAATAAGCCCCTGTCTAAACAGAAAGATTCCATGATCACAGATTTTTATTTAAGTTTTTGTTTATTAGGTATATCAGGCTTCTTATTAAATATTGTATTAATCACTTTTTACATTAGAGTTGAAGTCTTAGTGATGCATTTTTTTAAAGGTAGGCACCTGCCTATCTGTATGTATACAAAATGCATGCGGGTGCCTGGGAAATCCATAAGATGGCATTGGATCCCCTGGAACTGGTTTAAGTTATGTGCACTGCCATGTATGTAGCAGGAACTGGACCCTGATGCTGTGTAGAAGTATGTAATCTTAACTACTAAGACATCACTCCAGCCTCTTCAGTAAGGAATTTTGGTTACACACTGCTATATGCAAACCAAAAAATGCACTCATTGATCAATGACTATTTCATCTGAAACAGCATAGTAGGTGATATGAGCAGGAAGAATGAAATAGACCAGGAAGATAGAAAATCCAAGAAAGTAACAAGTGTAAACTCAGAAACAGCAAACACTCAAAGGACAGCAGACTAAGAACATACCTCTAGAATTAAGAAAGTATCTAAACCAGGACATCTAAACTATAGTATCTTAGAGACCTGGTCTAACACACAGGAATCACATCAAGATTTCAGTCACATGCCATCAACTATGCTAGCAAGAGCTGAATGAACTACTTACAACTGATTGGGTGGGGATGGGACACATAATATGTAGAACACTCAGGAATTGTTCCAGGTTGAAAAGAATGTTGGCAAGAGAAAGACTTTATAGCCCACGAGCACTGCACTCACCAGAAATAGAGATTCATGGGCCCCTGCTTGATTAGACAGGACATGTGTAAAATGAGTGTTTTAGGAAACTGGATGAGGATATTACCTTCTGCGAGAATGCTCACGAGTCAGTGTTGGGACACATGGAATGGAGAGTAAAGAAATGACATCAGTATTTTTAAAAAAAATGATAAGGCTGTGTAAGTAAACAGGTGATAACTTAAAAGTCACCATTTTGTAATAAAGGAAAAAAAACTTGTCTGTAGTTGATTTGTTTTATTTTCCTTGTAAAGCACCAAGTCCTGTTTTATTTATTTATTTTTGTGTTTGTTTTGTTTCTCTTGGAGAAATAAGATGGTCTCAGGCATTCTACCATGTGAAATGTCATCTTTTTTTTATAACAGAGGGCATTATTTGCTTAGGTTCACTGATGTTCTATTTAAGGATGTCAATAAGGAAACACTTAAAATATTTGGAGTTTCAGTTTATGATGGTAAAGAGTGATGGACATAATCCACAGAATAAAATCTTTTGGGGTTCTCAGTGATAAAAAAAATCAACAAACAAAGAAAAACCAAAAACAAATAATCAAACAAACAAAAAATTCCAAACTATTAAGGATCGCAAGACCAAGGGATTTGAGAACAGGTGATGTTTACAAACTATGAATGTACTCTTATTCATCAGTGTGGATAAGTCTTATGGGGCTCTCTAAAGCTGGAAAACACACAATAGAGAAGCTCTAAGAAGACACAGTGTGACCCGTGAATGAGTGATCCTGGTGATAAAACCAAGGAGTTTATTATTATTATTATTATTATTATTATTATTATTATTATTTAGTTAACTCTGATAAATTACTTACCCTCCAGCAGCCACTGATTTTAAACATGCCTATTTGAGAGTCATAATTTACAAAATACTTAACAAAAGTCCATCCTGGGTTGTTTCAGAATGTCCCCTGGGAATGTATTCCCATTTGATATTTATATCTGACTCAGAATTTAGCATAGAGAACTTCAACTGCTGTACATGTTGCCTTGATCATCCGGTAAACAAACTGGGTAATAACGTGAGCTTGGCAAATAACTGTGTTTAACTTGGAACATAAAAGATGGAGACACAGCATATCACACCATATCACAATAGAAGCATAACATTTATGGTTTTTATCCATGCAGGAAATTCATCTGTAGCCAATTAGCTCGGAATGCACAGGCAGAATATGCATAAGGAAGCAAACTAAATTTGTTTGTATGCCTCTCAATTGTTTTGGGGAGGAATGCATGACATCTTGCATCCACACTGATTATACAACAGAATGAAGTACTTCTTTAACTCATGAAGAGAACAGACTTCAGAGTGGGGGAAGGGCAACCTTTATCCCTACCACCACAGTGCTGCTACCTATGCATTCTCCTGAGCAGGCAGGCCCTGAGCCCCATCTGACACAGGCACATCTCTGGTGCTGGTACTCTACAGATGACTCTGCATTGCCTAAGCTTCACCTTCTATAGCCTCAAGAAAAATGTCCACACTCCAGTAGATGGTCCACAAAATAACAGGATCAAAGTGTCAAGGTCATGGGAAATAAAAATTGAAGAACTGTCCCAGATTTATGGGATTAAGGAGACATGGGAACTAAATTTAGTGTTTGGACTGGACTGAATCTAGATCAGGAGAAGAACATTGTGTGACAATTAATAAAATGCGCCTACAAGCTGTAGATCTGACGCCAGTTTGGCCTCTCTGTTAATCTCTTGATTTTGACTATTCTTCTATGAGGAATTTGGAAGAAGGCAGTAAGGAAATTGTTTGTACTATTATTATTATTTTTTAAAAACTATTTTGCCCTTGGAACTGTTTAAAAGTTAAAGTTAAAAAGTCATAGGTGTGCAGTGAACTCATTTACATATCAGAATGGGTGATGGTTGAGAATTCGGGTTTGTGCCAACAAAATTTCTGGTTTGAGTCTCAACTCCATCACTTACCTGCTTAGCAGGATAACTTTTAAAAGAATTGCCAAATGTGTTTCAATTTTTTCTATAAAGGGGAGAAAATAATGCTTCCTCCTGCAGGCTTAATTTTTTTCACAACCCACTTAAATAAGAGTTCTCAAATGCTTTGATCCCCTTTCTAGCCTGTTGGGAACCACACTAGCCTACGTTTGGGCGCCAAAAATGTTGCGGCCCTCTCCACTCCATGCTTGGCGGCCACTGTTTCCCAGCCCAAGCTGTCGCTCCGGTCTGCAGGTCAGGGTCTAGCAAGAGAGAGAGTGAGGACGGACTCAAAGAATGGAGACCAGAGTGTGATTCAGTCCCGTTTATTCTTCGGTCTCTCTTTCTAGTCCAAGTCCCAAGTCTTGAGTTCCTAGTTCCTAGTTGTACTCCTGTTGTTCTCTTCCGAGTGTCTAATGTCTACTCCTACTCCTAGTGTCTGAATCTCTGTTACTCCAAATTGCTCTGTTCTCTCCTGTCTGCCCCTCTCCTTTTATATATCTCACTTCTAAGCCATGCCTTTAGGTCACGCCTTTAATCATGCCCTTAGGTCTTGTCTCTAAATCTGATCTCTAAGTCACACTCTTAAGTCACACACCTTTAATCTCACACACCTTTAATCTCACACACCCAAGGAAAGATCCTGGGTACCTAAAGCAAGATGTTATCAGAGTGTGCTCAGCTGTTGTAGGCTATTGTAATCCAAGTCTCATGTCAGGGTATATGGCTCAAGATGGCTGCAAAGCTGATAGCCGCTTTCTGCTAAAAATCGGCTCCCAACACTAGCCCACTATTTAATGTTGGGGAGAAAGGTGGCAAATCAGACAAAGGGATGTGGACCTGTTTAGGAGTAGTTCTTTGGGGCAATTCCCATCTCTGTCATTAGGACACAGCAGTCCAGTTCAGAAGTGTCAGGATACCAAACTCCAAGATCCAATCATGATCCAGCAGAAACTGCCAGGCCTCCACCAAATCAGCACAAGTCAGTGGGAGCAACCAGAACCAGCTGGAAAGCTAGGAAAAGTTCTTCCCCGTGCCTCTCTCAATGAAGTAGAGATTAGCAAAATGTGAGATCAATGACGTGTTACATGGCTTGCTACGAAAGTGCCCCATCATTGTCTATTGGGTCCTGCTTGTGCTTATGTGTCCTCTCACACGTCTTGCTTCAGCAAAACATTACATGCCTCTGTATCACATGACACAACCAGAAATTTGCACTTCATCTTCCCTTTCTATGTTATTTTGAATACTGGATGAAATAATGTAAATCAAGTGCTTGGGAAAATGTTAGGTTTCACAAATAAATTATGAAAGTTATTTTTACAGTGATAATTGTTTTATATTAGAGTATTAGCTTATACTGTCATATTATTGATTCTCTAAATATATCCTATATCTAGTTGTAAACACATATATCTTTATATATATATATATATATATATATATATATATATATATATATATATCCAGTTACGTGTATATACATGTAAGCTATTACCAGTGGAGAAGCGAATAGATACAATGATGCTCTGTCAGGCATTATCTTCAGAAAGCAGAAAAGTTAAGGGAGATCAGGGGAAGTTGCTAACAAGGTGTTTCTGGGAGACTTGAATCCTGCAAGATGATGCACTAATAGCTTAAGACAGAGAACAATTCTGAGAAATAAAATGATGCAGAAGAAATAGATTTCTATTCAGTAAAAAGGCCTCCAAAAGTGTGTATTTTATTTCTTGAAAATGTTATTTTTCAAAGTGTGCATCTGCTCTGAACTATTACAATCAGGCACAGAGGGAGAGAATGTGGTTAAGATTAGCTTCAGAGACCTCAACATTCCAACACAACAATGCCTGTAGCAAGTGGGGGAGGCAGTCTCATAATGTAACCCATTAGCTGTGGGAAAATTGGACCTGGGATCATAAAATGAAGTTGCTCTGGTGTGTAGTTCTTTGTATTTGATTCCCACCCCCTGGCTTGGCTGTTAAGTCCAGCTGTGGTGCATTGGACTCATCAAATTTTACATTCTCTGTGTTACTCATTTTTATAAATTTAGCAATCCTTTAAGAAACTGAAGTTTCTGTGATGTTAGCGCATAACTTTAGCATAATGAATACTGTATTTAACCAAGAATAGGAACGTGGTCATTTGAACCAAGTACACTTACTAAGGTTAATTCTCTTGTTTTGGATTGTAATCTTCATCTTCTCTTTCAGAGGTAGCTGAAAAAAACAGTCACTAAATTATAAACAGAGGAAAGAGACTCAAAAGACCACTCTGCATAGGAGCAGCATGGCTCAGAGAGGAGTGGTTTGTAGAGCTTCACACTAAGGATTGTCTAGTGATTCGTGACTAGAGACCATTAAGATAAATGTTATCTGGCATTGAATGGGAATTATACAAAATGCTGTCCAAGGCATGGAAAAGGTTAAGGAAATACTCTACCCACCCCTACTCCCAGCTCCAAAAATACTCCTTCCATTTCTTCCAGTACTTCTGGCTAGTCAATTATGCCAGAAAGCAAGGGAACCTGAAAAACCTAGCTTGGGGGAACAGACCATGGAAGGATGTTCTAGCAAGCAAGCACAGACAATAAGATGTCAGCAGATGGAAATGGAGCTACCACTTCAGCATAGACACTGTTCTCAAAGAAGTCTATATGCAGGTGCTGTCGCTTTAAAATTTCAGAGCAACTCTGAGGACAAGTAACTCCACTTCGAAGAGGAGATAGAATCTGAGAGGTTCTGGTTTGTATCTGAGATTGCAAAGCCAGACTAGAACAGATGCTACCTGGCCCTGTCTGCACTCTTTCCTTTCTCTGTCTATAGGCAGCAGTGGTTTCAAGCACAATACAAAACCTTGGTTTTGTATTGTGCTTGAAACCGTACAGTTTATATCTGTAAAGTTAAAAGACTTAGCAGAAATCATGTAGTTTGATTTTAAAAATCTGTAAACTGACATCTGGAAATGTTTGCTTTAAAATTACATAGCCTAGCAAAGTGAAAATTGTATGTGTCCTTACAAAGTTGAAACTTTCACCATTGTTTAGCTTGGGTGTCATATATGTTTTATATAAAACCAATGGGGAATTTTAATGAGGAATAGAATGAAGAACTTAGAATTCTGAGAATTCTTAGAATCCTGAAAAGGCAAGGTAACAGCTGTTAGGGATGTTCATCACATCTATGTTTCCTTAATCAGGAGCTTTGCTGTGTTTTCTCCAGCATCAGAGGGAATGAAGGAACATGGGT